>NW_026535855.1:0-191941 GCF_028551555.1 Melozone crissalis | reverse complement strand
TACATCTTAGCAAAAAGCTTTTCCACTCTGTCTGGCAAGGAGAAACTGTGCCAGCACAGAAAACATCTCCCATCGTGTTCTAGATGCTGCACGGAGGTCTGCCGAGTGTTTTGCAAGAAGAAAAAGAAAGTTGTCCAAAACAGCTTGCAATCGAATGTTCATGTGAATAGAAAAGGCAGGAGAGTGGTCAGGTACTGTTTTCTCTCACTTGGCAAGCTGCGCACACAATCGCAGTGTTGTACAGCTTGTTTCATCACCTTTGCGAAGTTGCCGCTCTCTCCGGCTCCCGGAGACGAAGAAGCTGCTTCTTCGCGCAAAGACGATTCTGCCGCTCACAGTGCTCTGCGGTGTGCGCCTTCTGCCGAAAGACGTCCGGGAGCTGTGCTTAGCTCTGCAGAGCACCGTACCTTCGTCTTTAGCCTCTCTTCTCGTCTACATCTTAGCAAAAAGCTTTTCCACTCTGTCTGGCAAGGAGAAACTGTGCCAGCACAAAAAACATCTCCCATCGTGTTCTAGAGGCTGCACGGAGGTCTGCCGAGTGTTTTGCAAGAAGAGAAAGAAAGTTGTCCAAAACAGCTTGCAATCGAATGTTCATGTGAATAGAAAAGGCAGGAGAGTGGTCAGGTACTGTTTTCTCCCACTTGGCAAGCTGCGCACACAATCGCAGTGTTGTACAGATTGTTTCATCACCTTTGCGAAGTTGCCGCTCTCTCCGGCTCCCGGAGACGAAGAAGCTGCTTCTTCGCGCAAAGACGATTCTGCCGCTCACAGTGCTCTGCGGTGTGCGCCTTCTGCCGAAAGAAGTCCGGGAGCGATGCTTAGCTCTGCAGAGCACCGTACCTTCGTCTTTAGCCTCTCTTCTCGTCTACATCTTAGCAAAAAGCTTTTCCACTCTGTCTGGCAAGGAGAAACTGTGCCAGCACAAAAAACATCTCCCATCGTGTTCTAGAGGCTGCACGGAGGTCTGCCGAGTGTGTTGCAAGAAGAGAAAGAAAGTTGTCCAAAACAGCTTGCAATCGAATGTTCATGTGAATAGAAAAGGCAGGAGAGTGGTCAGGTACTGTTTTCTCTCACTTGGCAAGCTGCGCACACAATCGCAGTGTTGTACAGCTTGTTTCATCACCTTTGCGAAGTTGCCGCTCTCTCCGGCTCCCGGAGACGAAGAAGCTGCTTCTTCGCGCAAAGACGATTCTGCCGCTCACAGTGCTCTGCGGTGTGCGCCTTCTGCCGAAAGAAGTCCGGGAGCGATGCTTAGCTCTGCAGAGTACCATACGTGCTTCTTTAGCCTCGCTTCTCGTCTACATCTTAGCAAAAAGCTTTTCCACTCTGTCTGGCAAGGAGAAACTGTGCCAGCACAGAAAACACCTCCCATCGTCTTCTAGAGGCTGAACGGAGGTCTGCCGAGTGTTTTGCAAGAAGAGAAAGAAAGTTGTCCAAAACAGCTTGCAATCGAATGTTCATGTGAATAGAAAAGGCAGGAGAGTGGTCAGGTACTGTTTTCTCTCAGTTGGCAAGCTGCGCACACAATCGCAGTGTTGTACAGATTGTTTCATCACCTTTGCGAAGTTGCCGCTCTCTCCGGCTCCCGGAGACGAAGAAGCTGCTTCTTCGCGCAAAGACGATTCTGCCGCTCACAGGTCTCTGCGGTGTGCGCCTTCTGCCGAAAGAAGTCCGGGAGCGATGCTTAGCTCTGCAGAGTACCATACGTGCTTCTTCAGCCTCGCTTCTCGTCTACATCTTAGCAAAAAGCTTTTCCACTCTGTCTGGCAAGGAGAAACTGTGCCAGCACAGAAAACACCTCCCATCGTCTTCTAGAGGCTGAACGGAGGACTGCCGAGTGTTTTGCAAGAAGAGAAAGAAAGTTGTCCAAAACAGCTTGCAATCGAATGTTCAAGTGAATAGAAAAGGCAGGAGAGTGGTCAGGTACTGTTTTCTCTCACTTGGCAAGCTGCGCACACAATCGCAGTGTTGTACAGCTTGTTTTATCACCTTTGCGAAGTTGCCGCTCTCTCCGGCTCCCGGAGACGAAGAAGCTGCTTCTTCGCGCAAAGACGATTCTGCCGCTCACAGTGCTCTGCGGTGTGCGCCTTCTGCCGAAAGACGTCCGGGAGCGGTGCTTAGCTCTGCAGAGCACCGTACCTTCGTCTTTAGCCTCTCTTCTCGTCTACATCTTAGCAAAAAGCTTTTCCACTCTGTCTGGCAAGGAGAAACTGTGCCAGCACAAAAAACATCTCCCATCGTGTTCTAGAGGCTGCACGGAGGTCTCCCGAGTGTTTTGCAAGAAGAGAAAGAAAGTTGTCCAAAACAGCTTGCAATCGAATGTTCATGTGAATAGAAAAGGCAGGAGAGTGGTCTGGTACTGTTTTCTCTCAGTTGGCAAGCTGCGCACACAATCGCAGTGTTGTACAGCTTGTTTCATCACCTTTGCGAAGTTACCGCTCTCTCCGGCTCCCGGAGACGAAGAAGCTGCTTCTTCGCGCAAAGACGATTCTGCCGCTCACAGTGCTCTGCGGTGTGCGCCTTCTGCCGAAAGAGGTCCGGGAGCTGTGCTTAGCTCTGCAGAGCACCGTACCTTCGTCTTTAGCCTCTCTTCTCGTCTACATCTTAGCAAAAAGCTTTTCCACTCTGTCTGGCAAGGAGAAACTGTGCCAGCACAAAAAACATCTCCCATCGTGTTCTAGAGGCTGCACGGAGGTCTGCCGAGTGTTTTGCAAGAAGAGAAAGAAAGTTGTCCAAAACAGCTTGCAATCGAATGTTCATGTGAATAGAAAAGGCAGGAGAGTGGTCAGGTACTGTTTTCTCTCACTTGGCAAGCTGCGCACACAATCGCAGTGTTGTACAGATTGTTTCATCACCTTTGCGAAGTTGCCGCTCTCTCCGGCTCCCGGAGACGAAGAAGCTGCTTCTTCGCGCAAAGACGATTCTGCCGCTCACAGTGCTCTGCGGTGTGCGCTTTCTGCCGAAAGAAGTCCGGGAGCGATGCTTAGCTCTGCAGAGTACCATACGTGCTTCTTTAGCCTCGCTTCTCGTCTACATCTTAGCAAAAAGCTTTTCCACTCTGTCTGGCAAGGAGAAACTGTGCCAGCACAGAAAACACCTCCCATCGTCTTCTAGAGGCTGAACGGAGGTCTGCCGAGTGTTTTGCAAGAAGAGAAAGAAAGTTGTCCAAAACAGCTTGCAATCGAATGTTCAAATGAATAGAAAAGGCAGGAGAGTGGTCAGGTACTGTTTTCTCTCAGTTGGCAAGCTGCGCACACAATCGCAGTGTTGTACAGCTTGTTTCATCACCTTTGCGAAGCTGCCGCTCTCTCCGGCTCCCGGAGACGAAGAAGCTGCTTCTTCGCGCAAAGACGATTCTGCCGCTCACAGTGCTCTGCGGTGTGCGCCTTCTGCCGAAAGACGTCCGGGAGCGGTGCTTAGCTCTGCAGAGCACCATACCTGCTTCTTTAGCCTCTCTTCTCGTCTACATCTTAGCAAAAAGCTTTTCCACTCTGTCTGGCAAGGAGAAACTGTGCCAGCACAGAAAACATCTCCCATCGTGTTCTAGAGGCTGCACGGAGGTCTGCCGAGTGTTTTGCAAGAAGAGAAGGAAAGTTGTCCAAAACAGCTTGCAATCGAATGTTCAAGTGAATAGAAAAGGCAGGAGAGTGGTCAGGTACTGTTTTCTCTCACTTGGCAAGCTGCGCACACAATCGCAGTGTTGTACAGCTTGTTTCATCACCTTTGCAAAGTTGCCGCTCTCCCCAGCTCCCGGAGACGAAGAAGCTGATTCTTCGCGCAAAGACGATTCTGCCGCTCACTGTGCTCTGCGGTGTGCGCCTTCTGCCGAAAGAAGTCCGGGAGCGATGCTTAGCTCTGCAGAGTACCATACGTGCTTCTTTAGCCACGCTTCTCGTCTACATCTTAGCAAAAAGCTTTTCCACTCTGTCTGGCATGGAGAAACTGTGCCAGCACAGAAAACATCTCCCATCGTCTTCTAGAGGCTGCACGGAGGTCTGCCGAGTGTTTTGCAAGAAGAGAAAGAAAGTTGTCCAAAACAGCTTGCAATCGAATGTTCATGTGAATAGAAAAGGCAGGAGAGTGGTCAGGTACTGTTTTCTCTCAGTTGGCAAGCTGCGCACACAATCGCAGTGTTGTACAGCTTGTTTCATCACCTTTGCGAAGTTACCGCTCTCTCCGGCTCCCGGAGACGAAGAAGCTGCTTCTTCGCGCAAAGACGATTCTGCCGCTCACAGTGCTCTGCGGTGTGCGCCTTCTGCCGAAAGAGGTCCGGGAGCGGTGCTTAGCTCTGCAGAGCACCGTACCTTCGTCTTTAGCCTCTCTTCTCGTCTACATCTTAGCAAAAAGCTTTTCCACTCTGTCTGGCAAGGAGAAACTGTGCCAGCACAAAAAACATCTCCCATCGTGTTCTAGAGGCTGCACGGAGGTCTGCCGAGTGTTTTGCAAGAAGAGAAAGAAAGTTGTCCAAAACAGCTTGCAATCGAATGTTCATGTGAATAGAAAAGGCAGGAGAGTGGTCAGGTACTGTTTTCTCTCAGTTGGCAAGCTGCGCACACAATCGCAGTGTTGTACAGATTGTTTCATCACCTTTGCGAAGTTGCCGCTCTCTCCGGCTCCCGGAGACGAAGAAGCTGCTTCTTCGCGCAAAGACGATTCTGCCGCTCACAGGTCTCTGCGGTGTGCGCCTTCTGCCGAAGAGGCCCGGGAGCTGTGCATAGCTCTGCAGAGCACCGTACCTTCGTCTTCAGCCTCTCTTCTCGTCTACATCTTAGTAAAAAGCTTTTCCACTCTGTCTGGCAAGGAGAAACTGTGCCAGCACAAAAAACATCTCCCATCGTGTTCCAGAGGCTGCACGGAGGTCTGCCGAGTGTTTTGCAAGAAGAGAAAGAAAGTTGTCCAAAACAGCTTGCAATCGAATGTTCATGTGAATAGAAAAGGCAGGAGAGTGGTCAGGTACTGTTTTCTCCCACTTGGCAAGCTGCGCACACAATCGCAGTGTTGTACAGCTTGTTTCATCACCTTTGCGAAGTTGCCGCTCTCTCCGGCTCCCGGAGACGAAGAAGCTGCTTCTTCGCGCAAAGACGATTCTGCCGCTCACTGGGCTCTGCGGTGTGCGCCTTCTGCCGAAAGAGGTCCGGGAGCGATGCTTAGCTCTGCAGAGTACCATACGTGCTTCTTTAGCCTCTCTTCTCGTCTACATCTTAGCAAAAAGCTTTTCCACTCTGTCTGGCAAGGAGAAACTGTGCCAGCACAGAAAACATCTCCCATCGTGTTCTAGAGGCTACACGGAGGTCTGCCGAGTGTTTTGCAAGAAGAAAAAGAAAGTTGTCCAAAACAGCTTGCAATCGAATATTCATGTGAATAGAAAAGGCAGGAGAGTGGTCAGGTACTGTTTTCTCTCACTTGGCAAGCTGCGCACACAATCGCAGTGTTGTACAGCTTGTTTCATCACCTTTGCGAAGTTGCCGCTCTCTCCGGCTGCCGGAGACGAAGAAGCTGCTTCTTCGCGCAAAGACGATTCTGCCGCTCACAGTGCTCTGCGGTGTGCGCCTTCTGCCGAAAGACGTCCGGGAGCGGTGCTTAGCTCTGCAGAGCACCATACCTGCTTCTTTAGCCTCTCTTCTCTTCTACATCTTAGCAAAAAGCTTTTCCACTCTGTCTGGCAAGGAGAAACTGTGCCAGCACAGAAAACATCTCCCATCGTGTTCTAGAGGCTGCACGGAGGTCTGCCGAGTGTTTTGCAAGAAGAAAAAGAAAGTTGTCCAAAACAGCTTGCAATCGAATGTTCATGTGAATAGAAAAGGCAGGAGAGTGGTCAGGTACTGTTTTCTCTCAGTTGGCAAGCTGCGCACACAATCGCAGTGTTGTACAGCTTGTTTCATCACCTTTGCGAAGTTGCCGCTCTCTCCGGCTCCCGGAGACGAAGAAGCTGCTTCTTCGCGCAAAGACGATTCTGCCGCTCACAGGTCTCTGCGGTGTGCGCCTTCTGCCGAAAGAAGTCCGGGAGCGATGCTTAGCTCTGCTGAGTACGATACGTGCTTCTTTAACCACGCTTCTCGTCTACATCTTAGCAAAAAGCTTTTCCACTCTGTCTGGCAAGGAGAAACTGTGCCAGCACAAAAAACATCTCCCATCGTGTTCTAGAGGCTGCACGGAGGTCTGCCGAGTGTTTTGCAAGAAGAGAAAGAAAGTTGTCCAAAACAGCTTACAATCGAATGTTCATGTGAATAGAAAAGGCAGGAGAGTGGTCAGGTACTGTTTTCTCTCACTTGGCAAGCTGCGCACACAATCGCAGTGTTGTACAGCTTGTTTCATCACCTTTGCGAAGCTGCCGCTCTCTCCGGCTCCCGGAGACGAAGAAGCTGCTTCTTCGCGCAAAGACGATTCTGCCGCTCACAGTGCTCTGCAGTGTTTGTCTTCTGCCGAAAGAGGACCGGGAGCGGTGCTTAGCTCTGCAGAGCACCGTACCTTCATCTTTAGCCTCTCTTCTCGTCTACATCTTAGCAAAAAGCTTTTCCACTCTGTCTGGCAAGGAGAAACTGTGCCAGCACAGAAAACATCTCCCATCGTGTTCTAGAGGCTGCACGGAGGTCTGCCGAGTGTTTTGCAAGAAGAGAAAGAAAGTTGTCCAAAACAGCTTGCAATCGAATGTTCATATGAATAGAAAAGGCAGGAGAGTGGTCAGGTACTGTTTTCTCTCAGTTGGCAAGCTGCGCACACAATCGCAGTGTTGTACAGCTTGTTTCATCACCTTTGCCAAGTTGCCGCTCTCTCCGGCTCCCGGAGACGAAGAAGCTGCTTCTTCGCGCAAAGACGATTCTGCCGCTCACTGTGCTCTGCGGTGTGCGCCTTCTGCCGAAAGAGGTCCGGGAGCGGTGCTTAGCTCTGCAGAGCACCGTACCTTCGTCTTTAGTCTCTCTTCTCGTCTACATCTTTGCAAAAAGCTTTTCCACTCTGTCTGGCATGGAGAAACTGTGCCAGCACAGAAAACATCTCCCATCGTCTTCTAGAGGCTGCACGGAGGTCTGCCGAGTGTTTTGCAAGAAGAGAAAGAAAGTTGTCCAAAACAGCTTGCAATCGAATGTTCATGTGAATCGAAAAGGCAGGAGAGTGGTCAGGTACTGTTTTCTCTCACTTGGCAAGCTGCGCACACAATCGCAGTGTTGTACAGCTTGTTTCATCACCTTTGCGAAGTTGCCGCTCTCTCCGGCTCCCGGAGACGAAGAAGCTGCTTCTTCGCGCAAAGACGATTCTGCCGCTCACAGTGCTCTGCGGTGTGCGCCCTCTGCCGAAAGAGGCACGGGAGCGGTGCTTAGCTCTGCAGAGCACCGTACCTTCGTCTTTAGCCTCTCTTCTCGTCTACATCTTAGCAAAAAGCTTTTCCACTCTGTCTGGCAAGGAGAAACTGTGCCAGCACAGAAAACATCTCCCATCGTGTTCTAGAGGCTGCACGGAGGTCTGCCGAGTGTTTTGCAAGAAGAGAAAGAAAGTTGTCCAAAACAGCTTGCAATCGAATGTTCATGTGAATAGAAAAGGCAGGAGAGTGGTCAGGTACTGTTTTCTCTCACTTGGCAAGCTGCGCACACAATCGCAGTGTTGTACAGCTTGTTTCATCACCTTTTCGAAGCCGCCGCTCTCTCCGGCTCCCGGAGACGAAGAAGCTGCTTCTTCGCGCAAAGACGATTCTGCCGCTCACAGTGCTCTGCGGTGTGCGCCTTCTGCCGAAAGAGATCCGGGAGCGGTGCTTAGCTCTGCAGAGCACCGTACCTTCGTCTTTAGCCTCTCTTCTCGTCTACATCTTAGCAAAAAGCTTTTCCACTCTGTCTGGCAAGGAGAAACTGTGCCAGCACAGAAAACATCTCCCATCGTGTTCTAGAGGCTGCACGGAGGTCTGCCGAGTGTTTTGCAAGAAGAGAAAGAAAGTTGTCCAAAACAGCTTGCAATCGAATGTTCATGTGAATAGAAAAGGCAGGAGAGTGGTCAGGTACTGTTTTCTCTCACTTGGCAAGCTGCGCACACAATCGCAGTGTTGTACAGCTTGTTTCATCACCTTTTCGAAGCTGCCGCTCTCTCCGGCTCCCGGAGACGAAGAAGCTGCTTCTTCGCGCAAAGACGATTCTGCCGCTCACAGTGCTCTGCGGTGTGCGCCTTCTGCCGAAAGAGGTCCGGGAGCGGTGCTTAGCTCTGCAGAGCACCGTACCTTCGTCTTTAGCCTCTCTTCTCGTCTACATCTTAGCAAAATGCTTTTCCACTCTGTCTGGCAAGGAGAAACTTTGCCAGCACAGAAAACATCTCCCATCCTGTTCTAGAAGCTGCACGGAGGTCTGCCGAGTGTTTTGCAAGAAGAGAAAGAAAGTTGTCCAAAACAGCTTGCAATCGAATGTTCATGTGAATAGAAAAGGCAGGAGAGTGGTCAGGTACTGTTTTCTCTCACTTGGCAAGCTGCGCACACAATCGCAGTGTTGTACAGCTTGTTTCATCACCTTTGCGAAGTTGCCGCTCTCTCCGGCTCCCGGAGACGAAGAAGCTGCTTCTTCGCGCAAAGACGATTCTGCCGCTCACAGTGCTCTGCGGTGTGCGCCTTCTGCCGAAAGACGTCCGGGAGCTGTGCTTAGCTCTGCAGAGCACCGTACCTTCGTCTTTAGCCTCTCTTCTCGTCTACATCTTAGCAAAAAGCTTTTCCACTCTGTCTGGCAAGGAGAAACTGTGCCAGCACAGAAAACATCTCCCATCGTGTTCTAGAGGCTGCACGGAGGTCTGCCGAGTGTTTTGCAATAAGAGAAAGAAAGTTTTCCAAAACAGCTTGCAATCGAATGTTCATGTGAATAGAAAAGGCAGGAGAGTGGTCAGGTACTGTTTTCTCTCACTTGGCAAGCTGCGCACACAATCGCAGTGTTGTACAGCTTGTTTCATCACCTTTGCGAAGCTGCCGCTCTCTCCGGCTCCCGGAGACGAAGAAGCTGCTTCTTCGCGCAAAGACGATTCTGCCGCTCACAGTGCTCTGCGGTGTGCGCCTTCTGCCGAAAGACGTCCGGAAGCGGTGCTTAGCTCTGCAGAGCACCATACCTGCTTCTTTAGCCTCTCTTCTCGTCTACATCTTAGCAAAAAGCTTTTCCACTCTGTCTGGCAAGGAGAAACTGTGCCAGCACAGAAAACATCTCCCATCGTGTTCTAGAGGCTGCACGGAGGTCTGCCGAGTGTTTTGCAAGAAGAAAAAGAAAGTTGTCCAAAACAGCTTGCAATCGAATGTTCATGTGAATAGAAAAGGCAGGAGAGTGGTCAGGTACTGTTTTCTCTCACTTGGCAAGCTGCGCACACAATCGCAGTGTTGTACAGCTTGTTTCATCACCTTTGCGAAGTTGCCGCTCTCTCCGGCTCCCGGAGACGAAGAAGCTGCTTCTTCGCGCAAAGACGATTCTGCCGCTCACAGTGCTCTGCGGTGTGCGCCTTCTGCCGAAAGACGTCCGGGAGCTGTGCTTAGCTCTGCAGAGCACCGTACCTTCGTCTTTAGCCTCTCTTCTCGTCTACATCTTAGCAAAAAGCTTTTCCACTCTGTCTGGCAAGGAGAAACTGTGCCAGCACAAAAAACATCTCCCATCGTGTTCTAGAGGCTGCACGGAGGTCTGCCGAGTGTTTTGCAAGAAGAGAAAGAAAGTTGTCCAAAACAGCTTGCAATCGAATGTTCATGTGAATAGAAAAGGCAGGAGAGTGGTCAGGTACTGTTTTCTCCCACTTGGCAAGCTGCGCACACAATCGCAGTGTTGTACAGATTGTTTCATCACCTTTGCGAAGTTGCCGCTCTCTCCGGCTCCCGGAGACGAAGAAGCTGCTTCTTCGCGCAAAGACGATTCTGCCGCTCACAGTGCTCTGCGGTGTGCGCCTTCTGCCGAAAGAAGTCCGGGAGCGATGCTTAGCTCTGCAGAGCACCGTACCTTCGTCTTTAGCCTCTCTTCTCGTCTACATCTTAGCAAAAAGCTTTTCCACTCTGTCTGGCAAGGAGAAACTGTGCCAGCACAAAAAACATCTCCCATCGTGTTCTAGAGGCTGCACGGAGGTCTGCCGAGTGTGTTGCAAGAAGAGAAAGAAAGTTGTCCAAAACAGCTTGCAATCGAATGTTCATGTGAATAGAAAAGGCAGGAGAGTGGTCAGGTACTGTTTTCTCTCAGTTGGCAAGCTGCGCACACAATCGCAGTGTTGTACAGCTTGTTTCATCACCTTTGCGAAGTTGCCGCTCTCTCCGGCTCCCGGAGACGAAGAAGCTGCTTCTTCGCGCAAAGACGATTCTGCCGCTCACAGTGCTCTGCGGTGTGCGCCTTCTGCCGAAAGAAGTCCGGGAGCGATGCTTAGCTCTGCAGAGTACCATACGTGCTTCTTTAGCCTCGCTTCTCGTCTACATCTTAGCAAAAAGCTTTTCCACTCTGTCTGGCAAGGAGAAACTGTGCCAGCACAGAAAACACCTCCCATCGTCTTCTAGAGGCTGAACGGAGGTCTGCCGAGTGTTTTGCAAGAAGAGAAAGAAAGTTGTCCAAAACAGCTTGCAATCGAATGTTCATGTGAATAGAAAAGGCAGGAGAGTGGTCAGGTACTGTTTTCTCTCAGTTGGCAAGCTGCGCACACAATCGCAGTGTTGTACAGATTGTTTCATCACCTTTGCGAAGTTGCCGCTCTCTCCGGCTCCCGGAGACGAAGAAGCTGCTTCTTCGCGCAAAGACGATTCTGCCGCTCACAGGTCTCTGCGGTGTGCGCCTTCTGCCGAAAGAAGTCCGGGAGCGATGCTTAGCTCTGCAGAGTACCATACGTGCTTCTTCAGCCTCGCTTCTCGTCTACATCTTAGCAAAAAGCTTTTCCACTCTGTCTGGCAAGGAGAAACTGTGCCAGCACAGAAAACACCTCCCATCGTCTTCTAGAGGCTGAACGGAGGACTGCCGAGTGTTTTGCAAGAAGAGAAAGAAAGTTGTCCAAAACAGCTTGCAATCGAATGTTCAAGTGAATAGAAAAGGCAGGAGAGTGGTCAGGTACTGTTTTCTCTCACTTGGCAAGCTGCGCACACAATCGCAGTGTTGTACAGCTTGTTTTATCACCTTTGCGAAGTTGCCGCTCTCTCCGGCTCCCGGAGACGAAGAAGCTGCTTCTTCGCGCAAAGACGATTCTGCCGCTCACAGTGCTCTGCGGTGTGCGCCTTCTGCCGAAAGACGTCCGGGAGCGGTGCTTAGCTCTGCAGAGCACCGTACCTTCGTCTTTAGCCTCTCTTCTCGTCTACATCTTAGCAAAAAGCTTTTCCACTCTGTCTGGCAAGGAGAAACTGTGCCAGCACAAAAAACATCTCCCATCGTGTTCTAGAGGCTGCACGGAGGTCTCCCGAGTGTTTTGCAAGAAGAGAAAGAAAGTTGTCCAAAACAGCTTGCAATCGAATGTTCATGTGAATAGAAAAGGCAGGAGAGTGGTCTGGTACTGTTTTCTCTCAGTTGGCAAGCTGCGCACACAATCGCAGTGTTGTACAGCTTGTTTCATCACCTTTGCGAAGTTACCGCTCTCTCCGGCTCCCGGAGACGAAGAAGCTGCTTCTTCGCGCAAAGACGATTCTGCCGCTCACAGTGCTCTGCGGTGTGCGCCTTCTGCCGAAAGAGTTCCGGGAGCTGTGCTTAGCTCTGCAGAGCACCGTACCTTCGTCTTTAGCCTCTCTTCTCGTCTACATCTTAGCAAAAAGCTTTTCCACTCTGTCTGGCAAGGAGAAACTGTGCCAGCACAAAAAACATCTCCCATCGTGTTCTAGAGGCTGCACGGAGGTCTGCCGAGTGTTTTGCAAGAAGAGAAAGAAAGTTGTCCAAAACAGCTTGCAATCGAATGTTCATGTGAATAGAAAAGGCAGGAGAGTGGTCAGGTACTGTTTTCTCTCACTTGGCAAGCTGCGCACACAATCGCAGTGTTGTACAGATTGTTTCATCACCTTTGCGAAGTTGCCGCTCTCTCCGGCTCCCGGAGACGAAGAAGCTGCTTCTTCGCGCAAAGACGATTCTGCCGCTCA
This sequence comes from Melozone crissalis, assembly GCF_028551555.1. Lineage (NCBI taxonomy): Eukaryota > Metazoa > Chordata > Aves > Passeriformes > Passerellidae > Melozone > Melozone crissalis. Next base: position 179,916 of record NW_026535855.1, on the reverse strand, counting down.
CAGTGCTCTGCGGTGTGCGCTTTCTGCCGAAAGAAGTCCGGGAGCGATGCTTAGCTCTGCAGAGTACCATACGTGCTTCTTTAGCCTCGCTTCTCGTCTACATCTTAGCAAAAAGCTTTTCCACTCTGTCTGGCAAGGAGAAACTGTGCCAGCACAGAAAACACCTCCCATCGTCTTCTAGAGGCTGAACGGAGGTCTGCCGAGTGTTTTGCAAGAAGAGAAAGAAAGTTGTCCAAAACAGCTTGCAATCGAATGTTCAAATGAATAGAAAAGGCAGGAGAGTGGTCAGGTACTGTTTTCTCTCAGTTGGCAAGCTGCGCACACAATCGCAGTGTTGTACAGCTTGTTTCATCACCTTTGCGAAGCTGCCGCTCTCTCCGGCTCCCGGAGACGAAGAAGCTGCTTCTTCGCGCAAAGACGATTCTGCCGCTCACAGTGCTCTGCGGTGTGCGCCTTCTGCCGAAAGAGGTCCGGGAGCGGTGCTTAGCTCTGCAGAGCACCATACCTGCTTCTTTAGCCTCTCTTCTCGTCTACATCTTAGCAAAAAGCTTTTCCACTCTGTCTGGCAAGGAGAAACTGTGCCAGCACAGAAAACATCTCCCATCGTGTTCTAGAGGCTGCACGGAGGTCTGCCGAGTGTTTTGCAAGAAGAGAAGGAAAGTTGTCCAAAACAGCTTGCAATCGAATGTTCAAGTGAATAGAAAAGGCAGGAGAGTGGTCAGGTACTGTTTTCTCTCACTTGGCAAGCTGCGCACACAATCGCAGTGTTGTACAGCTTGTTTCATCACCTTTGCAAAGTTGCCGCTCTCCCCAGCTCCCGGAGACGAAGAAGCTGATTCTTCGCGCAAAGACGATTCTGCCGCTCACTGTGCTCTGCGGTGTGCGCCTTCTGCCGAAAGAAGTCCGGGAGCGATGCTTAGCTCTGCAGAGTACCATACGTGCTTCTTTAGCCACGCTTCTCGTCTACATCTTAGCAAAAAGCTTTTCCACTCTGTCTGGCATGGAGAAACTGTGCCAGCACAGAAAACATCTCCCATCGTCTTCTAGAGGCTGCACGGAGGTCTGCCGAGTGTTTTGCAAGAAGAGAAAGAAAGTTGTCCAAAACAGCTTGCAATCGAATGTTCATGTGAATAGAAAAGGCAGGAGAGTGGTCAGGTACTGTTTTCTCTCAGTTGGCAAGCTGCGCACACAATCGCAGTGTTGTACAGCTTGTTTCATCACCTTTGCGAAGTTACCGCTCTCTCCGGCTCCCGGAGACGAAGAAGCTGCTTCTTCGCGCAAAGACGATTCTGCCGCTCACAGTGCTCTGCGGTGTGCGCCTTCTGCCGAAAGAGGTCCGGGAGCTGTGCTTAGCTCTGCAGAGCACCGTACCTTCGTCTTTAGCCTCTCTTCTCGTCTACATCTTAGCAAAAAGCTTTTCCACTCTGTCTGGCAAGGAGAAACTGTGCCAGCACAGAAAACATCTCCCATCGTGTTCTAGAGGCTGCACGGAGGTCTGCCGAGTGTTTTGCAAGAAGAGAAATAAAGTTGTCCAAAACAGCTTGCAATCGAATGTTCATGTGAATAGAAAAGGCAGGAGAGTGGTCAGGTACTGTTTTCTCTCAGTTGGCAAGCTGCGCACACAATCGCAGTGTTGTACAGATTGTTTCATCACCTTTGCGAAGTTGCCGCTCTCTCCGGCTCCCGGAGACGAAGAAGCTGCTTCTTCGCGCAAAGACGATTCTGCCGCTCACAGTGCTCTGCGGTGTGCGCCTTCTGCCGAAAGAAGTCCGGGAGCGATGCTTAGCTCTGCAGAGCACCGTACCTTCGTCTTTAGCCTCTCTTCTCGTCTACATCTTAGCAAAAAGCTTTTCCACTCTGTCTGGCAAGGAGAAACTGTGCCAGCACAAAAAACATCTCCCATCGTGTTCTAGAGGCTGCACGGAGGTCTGCCGAGTGTGTTGCAAGAAGAGAAAGAAAGTTGTCCAAAACAGCTTGCAATCGAATGTTCATGTGAATAGAAAAGGCAGGAGAGTGGTCAGGTACTGTTTTCTCTCAGTTGGCAAGCTGCGCACACAATCGCAGTGTTGTACAGCTTGTTTCATCACCTTTGCGAAGTTGCCGCTCTCTCCGGCTCCCGGAGACGAAGAAGCTGCTTCTTTGCGCAAAGACGATTCTGCCGCTCACAGTGCTCTGCGGTGTGCGCCTTCTGCCGAAAGAAGTCCGGGAGCGATGCTTAGCTCTGCAGAGTACCATACGTGCTTCTTTAGCCTCGCTTCTCGTCTACATCTTAGCAAAAAGCTTTTCCACTCTGTCTGGCAAGGAGAAACTGTGCCAGCACAGAAAACACCTCCCATCGTCTTCTAGAGGCTGAACGGAGGTCTGCCGAGTGTTTTGCAAGAAGAGAAAGAAAGTTGTCCAAAACAGCTTGCAATCGAATGTTCATGTGAATAGAAAAGGCAGGAGAGTGGTCAGGTACTGTTTTCTCTCAGTTGGCAAGCTGCGCACACAATCGCAGTGTTGTACAGTTTGTTTCATCACCTTTGCGAAGTTGCCGCTCTCTCCGGCTCCCGGAGACGAAGAAGCTGCTTCTTCGCGCAAAGACGATTCTGCCGCTCACAGGTCTCTGCGGTGTGCGCCTTCTGCCGAAAGAAGTCCGGGAGCGATGCTTAGCTCTGCAGAGTACCATACGTGCTTCTTCAGCCTCGCTTCTCGTCTACATCTTAGCAAAAAGCTTTTCCACTCTGTCTGGCAAGGAGAAACTGTGCCAGCACAGAAAACACCTCCCATCGTCTTCTAGAGGCTGAACGGAGGACTGCCGAGTGTTTTGCAAGAAGAGAAAGAAAGTTGTCCAAAACAGCTTGCAATCGAATGTTCAAGTGAATAGAAAAGGCAGGAGAGTGGTCAGGTACTGTTTTCTCTCACTTGGCAAGCTGCGCACACAATCGCAGTGTTGTACAGCTTGTTTCATCACCTTTGCGAAGCTGCCGCTCTCTCCGGCTCCCGGAGACGAAGAAGCTGCTTCTTCGCGCAAAGACGATTCTGCCGCTCACAGTGCTCTGCGGTGTGCGCCTTCTGCCGAAAGACGTCCGGGAGCGGTGCTTAGCTCTGCAGAGCACCGTACCTTCGTCTTTAGCCTCTCTTCTCGTCTACATCTTAGCAAAAAGCTTTTCCACTCTGTCTGGCAAGGAGAAACTGTGCCAGCACAAAAAACATCTCCCATCGTGTTCTAGAGGCTGCACGGAGGTCTCCCGAGTGTTTTGCAAGAAGAGAAAGAAAGTTGTCCAAAACAGCTTGCAATCGAATGTTCATGTGAATAGAAAAGGCAGGAGAGTGGTCTGGTACTGTTTTCTCTCAGTTGGCAAGCTGCGCACACAATCGCAGTGTTGTACAGCTTGTTTTATCACCTTTGCGAAGTTGCCGCTCTCTCCGGCTCCCGGAGACGAAGAAGCTGCTTCTTCGCGCAAAGACGATTCTGCCGCTCACAGTGCTCTGCGGTGTGCGCCTTCTGCCGAAGAGGTCCGGGAGCGGTGCTTAGCTCTGCAGAGCACCGTAGCTGCTTCTTTAGCCTCTCTTCTCGTCTACATCTTAGCAAAAAGCTTTTCCACTCTGTCTGGCAAGGAGAAACTGTGCCAGCACAAAAAACATCTCCCATCGTGTTCTAGAGGCTGCACGGAGGTCTGCCGAGTGTTTTGCAAGAAGAGAAAGAAAGTTGTCCAAAACAGCTTGCAATCGAATGTTCATGTGAATAGAAAAGGCAGGAGAGTGGTCAGGTACTGTTTTCTCTCAGTTGGCAAGCTGCGCACACAATCGCAGTGTTGTACAGATTGTTTCATCACCTTTGCGAAGTTGCCGCTCTCTCCGGCTGCCGGAGACGAAGAAGCTGCTTCTTCGCGCAAAGACGATTCTGCCGCTCACAGTGCTCTGCGGTGTGCGCCTTCTGCCGAAAGAGGTCCGGGAGCGCTGCTTAGCTCTGCAGAGCACCGTACCTTCGTCTTTAGCCTCTCTTCTCGTCTACATCTTAGCAAAAAGCTTTTCCACTCTGTCTGGCAAGGAGAAACTGTGCCAGCACAAAAAACATCTCCCATCGTGTTCTAGAGGCTGCACGGAGGTCTGCCGAGTGTTTTGCAAGAAGAGAAAGAAAGTTGTCCAAAACAGCTTGCAATCGAATGTTCATGTGAATAGAAAAGGCAGGAGAGTGGTCAGGTACTGTTTTCTCTCACTTGGCAAGCTGCGCACACAATCGCAGTGTTGTACAGATTGTTTCATCACCTTTGCGAAGTTGCCGCTCTCTCCGGCTCCCGGAGACGAAGAAGCTGCTTCTTCGCGCAAAGACGATTCTGCCGCTCACAGTGCTCTGCGGTGTGCGCTTTCTGCCGAAAGAAGTCCGGGAGCGATGCTTAGCTCTGCAGAGTACCATACGTGCTTCTTTAGCCTCGCTTCTCGTCTACATCTTAGCAAAAAGCTTTTCCACTCTGTCTGGCAAGGAGAAACTGTGCCAGCACAGAAAACACCTCCCATCGTCTTCTAGAGGCTGAACGGAGGTCTGCCGAGTGTTTTGCAAGAAGAGAAAGAAAGTTGTCCAAAACAGCTTCCAATCGAATGTTCAAATGAATGGAAAAGGCAGGAGAGTGGTCAGGTACTGTTTTCTCTCAGTTGGCAAGCTGCGCACACAATCGCAGTGTTGTACAGCTTGTTTCATCACCTTTGCGAAGCTGCCGCTCTCTCCGGCTCCCGGAGACGAAGAAGCTGCTTCTTCGCGCAAAGACGATTCTGCCGCTCACAGTGCTCTGCGGTGTGCGCCTTCTGCCGAAAGACGTCCGGGAGCGGTGCTTAGCTCTGCAGAGCACCATACCTGCTTCTTTAGCCTCTCTTCTCGTCTACATCTTAGCAAAAAGCTTTTCCACTCTGTCTGGCAAGGAGAAACTGTGCCAGCACAGAAAACATCTCCCATCGTGTTCTAGAGGCTGCACGGAGGTCTGCCGAGTGTTTTGCAAGAAGAGAAGGAAAGAGTTCCAAAACAGCTTGCAATCGAATGTTCAAGTGAATAGAAAAGGCAGGAGAGTGGTCAGGTACTGTTTTCTCTCACTTGGCAAGCTGCTCACACAATCGCAGTGTTGTACAGCTTGTTTCATCACCTTTGCAAAGTTGCCGCTCTCCCCAGCTCCCGGAGACGAAGAAGCTGATTCTTCGCGCAAAGACGATTCTGCCGCTCACTGTGCTCTGCGGTGTGCGCCTTCTGCCGAAAGAAGTCCGGGAGCGATGCTTAGCTCTGCAGAGTACCATACGTGCTTCTTTAGCCACGCTTCTCGTCTACATCTTAGCAAAAAGCTTTTCCACTCTGTCTGGCATGGAGAAACTGTGCCAGCACAGAAAACATCTCCCATCGTCTTCTAGAGGCTGCACGGAGGTCTGCCGAGTGTTTTGCAAGAAGAGAAAGAAAGTTGTCCAAAACAGCTTGCAATCGAATGTTCATGTGAATAGAAAAGGCAGGAGAGTGGTCAGGTACTGTTTTCTCTCAGTTGGCAAGCTGCGCACACAATCGCAGTGTTGTACAGATTGTTTCATCACCTTTGCGAAGTTGCCGCTCTCTCCGGCTCCCGGAGACGAAGAAGCTGCTTCTTCGCGCAAAGACGATTCTGCCGCTCACAGTGCTCTGCGGTGTGCGCCTTCTGCCGAAAGAAGTCCGGGAGCGATGCTTAGCTCTGCAGAGCACCGTACCTTCGTCTTTAGCCTCTCTTCTCGTCTACATCTTAGCAAAAGTTTTTCCACTCTGTCTGGCAAGGAGAAACTGTGCCAGCACAAAAAACATCTCCCATCGTGTTCTAGAGGCTGCACGGAGGTCTGCCGAGTGTGTTGCAAGAAGAGAAAGAAAGTTGTCCAAAACAGCTTGCAATCGAATGTTCATGTGAATAGAAAAGGCAGGAGAGTGGTCAGGTACTGTTTTCTCTCAGTTGGCAAGCTGCGCACACAATCGCAGTGTTGTACAGCTTGTTTCATCACCTTTGCGAAGTTGCCGCTCTCTCCGGCTCCCGGAGACGAAGAAGCTGCTTCTTCGCGCAAAGACGATTCTGCCGCTCACAGTGCTCTGCGGTGTGCGCCTTCTGCCGAAAGAAGTCCGGGAGCGATGCTTAGCTCTGCAGAGTACCATACGTGCTTCTTTAGCCTCGCTTCTCGTCTACATCTTAGCAAAAAGCTTTTCCACTCTGTCTGGCAAGGAGAAACTGTGCCAGCACAGAAAACATCTCCCATCGTCTTCTAGAGGCTGAACGGAGGTCTGCCGAGTGTTTTGCAAGAAGAGAAAGAAAGTTGTCCAAAACAGCTTGCAATCGAATGTTCAAGTGAATAGAAAAGGCAGGAGAGTGGTCAGGTACTGTTTTCTCTCAGTTGGCAAGCTGCGCACACAATCGCAGTGTTGTACAGATTGTTTCATCACCTTTGCGAAGTTGCCGCTCTCTCCGGCTCCCGGAGACGAAGAAGCTGCTTCTTCGCGCAAAGACGATTCTGCCGCTCACAGGTCTCTGCGGTGTGCGCCTTCTGCCGAAAGAAGTCCGGGAGCGATGCTTTGCTCTGCAGAGTACCATACGTGCTTCTTCAGCCTCGCTTCTCGTCTACATCTTAGCAAAAAGCTTTTCCACTCTGTCTGGCAAGGAGAAACTGTGCCAGCACAAAAAACATCTCCCATCGTGTTCTAGAAGCTGCACGGAGGTCTCCCGAGTGTTTTGCAAGAAGAGAAAGAAAGTTGTCCAAAACAGCTTCCAATCGAATGTTCATGTGAATAGAAAAGGCAGGAGAGTGGTCTGGTACTGTTTTCTCTCAGTTGGCAAGCTGCGCACACAATCGCAGTGTTGTACAGCTTGTTTTATCACCTTTGCGAAGTTGCCGCTCTCTCCGGCTCCCGGAGACGAAGAAGCTGCTTCTTCGCGCAAAGACGATTCTGCCGCTCACAGTGCTCTGCGGTGTGCGCCTTCTGCCGAAGAGGTCCGGGAGCGGTGCTTAGCTCTGCAGAGCACCGTAGCTGCTTCTTTAGCCTCTCTTCTCGTCTACATCTTAGCAAAAAGCTTTTCCACTCTGTCTGGCAAGGAGAAACTTTGCCAGCACAGAAAACATCTCCCATCGTGTTCTAGAGGCTGCACGGAGGTCTGCCGAGTGTTTTGCAAGAAGAGAAAGAAAGTTGTCCAAAACAGCTTGCAATCGAATGTTCATGTGAATAGAAAAGGCAGGAGAGTGGTCTGGTACTGTTTTCTCTCAGTTGGCAAGCTGCGCACACAATCGCAGTGTTGTACAGCTTGTTTCATCACCTTTGCGAAGTTACCGCTCTCTCCGGCTCCCGGAGACGAAGAAGCTGCTTCTTCGCGCAAAGACGATTCTGCCGCTCACAGTGCTCTGCGGTGTGCGCCTTCTGCCGAAAGAGGTCCGGGAGCTGTGCTTAGCTCTGCAGAGCACCGTACCTTCGTCTTTAGCCCCTCTTCTCGTCTACATCTTAGCAAAAAGCTTTTCCACTCTGTCTGGCAAGGAGAAACTGTGCCAGCACAAAAAACATCTCCCATCGTGTTCTAGAGGCTGCACGGAGGTCTGCCGAGTGTTTTGCAAGAAGAGAAAGAAAGTTGTCCAAAACAGCTTGCAATCGAATGTTCATGTGAATAGAAAAGGCAGGAGAGTGGTCAGGTACTGTTTTCTCTCAGTTGGCAAGCTGCGCACACAATCGCAGTGTTGTACAGATTGTTTCATCACCTTTGCGAAGTTGCCGCTCTCTCCGGCTCCCGGAGACGAAGAAGCTGCTTCTTCGCGCAAAGACGATTCTGCCGCTCACAGTGCTCTGCGGTGTGCGCTTTCTGCCGAAAGAAGTCCGGGAGCGATGCTTAGCTCTGCAGAGTACCATACGTGCTTCTTTAGCCTCGCTTCTCGTCTACATCTTAGGAAAAAGCTTTTCCACTCTGTCTGGCAAGGAGAAACTGTGCCAGCACAGAAAACACCTCCCATCGTCTTCTAGAGGCTGAACGGAGGTCTGCCGAGTGTTTTGCAAGAAGAGAAAGAAAGTTGTCCAAAACAGCTTCCAATCGAATGTTCAAATGAATGGAAAAGGCAGGAGAGTGGTCAGGTACTGTTTTCTCTCAGTTGGCAAGCTGCGCACACAATCGCAGTGTTGTACAGCTTGTTTCATCACCTTTGCGAAGCTGCCGCTCTCTCCGGCTCCCGGAGACGAAGAAGCTGCTTCTTCGCGCAAAGACGATTCTGCCGCTCACAGTGCTCTGCGGTGTGCGCCTTCTGCCGAAAGACGTCCGGGAGCGGTGCTTAGCTCTGCAGAGCACCATACCTGCTTCTTTAGCCTCTCTTCTCGTCTACATCTTAGCAAAAAGCTTTTCCACTCTGTCTGGCAAGGAGAAACTGTGCCAGCACAGAAAACATCTCCCATCGTGTTCTAGAGGCTGCACGGAGGTCTGCCGAGTGTTTTGCAAGAAGAGAAGGAAAGAGTTCCAAAACAGCTTGCAATCGAATGTTCATGTGAATAGAAAAGGCAGGAGAGTCGTCAGGTACTGTTTTCTCTCAGTTGGCAAGCTGCGCACACAATCGCAGTGTTGTACAGCTTGTTTCATCACCTTTGCCAAGTTGCCGCTCTCTCCGGCTCCCGGAGACGAAGAAGCTGCTTCTTCGCGCAAAGACGATTCTGCCGCTCACAGTGCTCTGCGGTGTGCGCCTTCTGCCGAAAGACGTCCGGGAGCGGTGCTTAGCTCTGCAGAGCACCATACCTGCTTCTTTAGCCTCTCTTCTCGTCTACATCTTAGCAAAAAGCTTTTCCACTCTGTCTGGCAAGGAGAAACTGTGCCAGCACAGAAAACATCTCCCATCGTGTTCTAGAAGCTGCACGGAGGTCTGCCGAGTGTTTTGCAAGAAGAGAAAGAAAGTTGTCCAAAACAGCTTCCAATCGAATGTTCATGTGAATAGAAAAGGCAGGAGAGTGGTCAGGTACTGTTTTCTCTCAGTTGGCAAGCTGCGCACACAATCGCAGTGTTGTACAGCTTGTTTCATCACCTTTGCGAAGTTGCCGCTCTCTCCGGCTCCCGGAGACGAAGAAGCTGCTTCTTCGCGCAAAGACGATTCTGCCGCTCACAGTGCTCTGCAGTGTGTGTCTTCTGCCGAAAGAGGTCCGGGAGCGGTGCTTAACTCTGCAGAGCACCGTACCTTCATCTTTAGCCTCTCTTCTCGTCTACATCTTAGCAAAAAGCTTTTCCACTCTGTCTGGCAAGGAGAAACTGTGCCAGCACAGAAAACATCTCCCATCGTGTTCTAGAGGCTGCACGGAGGTCTGCCGAGTGTTTTGCAAGAAGAGAAAGAAAGTTGTCCAAAACAGCTTGCAATCGAATGTTCATGTGAATCGAAAAGGCAGGAGAGTGGTCAGGTACTGTTTTCTCTCAGTTGGCAAGCTGCGCACACAATCGCAGTGTTGTACAGCTTGTTTCATCACCTTTGCGAAGTTGCCGCTCTCTCCGGCTGCCGGAGACGAAGAAGCTGCTTCTTCGCGCAAAGACGATTCTGCCGCTCACAGTGCTCTGCGGTGTGCGCCTTCTGCCGAAAGACGTCCGGGAGCGGTGCTTAGCACTGCAGAGCACCATACCTGCTTCTTTAGCCTCTCTTCTCGTCTACATCTTAGCAAAAAGCTTTTCCACTCTGTCTGGCAAGGAGAAACTGTGCCAGCACAGAAAACATCTCCCATCGTGTTCTAGAGGCTGCACGGAGGTCTGCCGAGTGTTTTGCAAGAAGAAAAAGAAAGTTGTCCAAAACAGCTTGCAATCGAATGTTCATGTGAATAGAAAAGGCAGGAGAGTGGTCAGGTACTGTTTTCTCTCAGTTGGCAAGCTGCTCACACAATCGCAGTGTTGTACAGCTTGTTTCATCACCTTTGCAAAGTTGCCGCTCTCTCCGGCTCCCGGAGACGAAGAAGCTGCTTCTTCGCGCAAAGACGATTCTGCCGCTCACTGTGCTCTGCGGTGTGCGCCTTCTGCCGAAAGAAGTCCGGGAGCGATGCTTAGCTCTGCAGAGTACCATACGTGCTTCTTTAGCCACGCTTCTCGTCTACATCTTAGCAAAAAGCTTTTCCACTCTGTCTGGCAAGGAGAAACTGTGCCAGCACACAAAACATCTCCCATCGTGTTCTAGAGGCTGCACGGAGGTCTGCCGAGTGTTTTGCAAGAAGAGAAAGAAAGTTGTCCAAAACAGCTTCCAATCGAATGTTCATGTGAATAGAAAGGCAGGAGAGTGGTCAGGTACTGTTTTCTCTCACTTGGCAAGCTGCGCACACAATCGCAGTGTTGTACAGCTTGTTTCATCACCTTTGCGAAGCTGCCGCTCTCTCCGGCTCCCGGAGACGAAGAAGCTGCTTCTTCGCGCAAAGACGATTCTGCCGCTCACAGTGCTCTGCAGTGTGTGTCTTCTGCCGAAAGAGGTGCGGGAGCGGTGCTTAGCTCTGCAGAGCACCGTACCTTCGTCTTTAGCCTCTCTTCTCGTCTACATCTTAGCAAAAAGCTTTTCCACTCTGTCTGGCAAGGAGAAACTTTGCCAGCACAGAAAACATCTCCCATCGTGTTCTAGAAGCTGCACGGAGGTCTGCCGAGTGTTTTGCAAGAAGAGAAAGAAAGTTGTCCAAAACAGCTTGCAATCGAATGTTCATGTGAATAGAAAAGGCAGGAGAGTGGTCAGGTACTGTTTTCTCTCAGTTGGCAAGCTGCGCACACAATCGCAGTGTTGTACAGCTTGTTTCATCACCTTTGCGAAGTTGCCGCTCTCTCCGGCTGCCGGAGACGAAGAAGCTGCTTCTTCGCGCAAAGACGATTCTGCCGCTCACAGTGCTCTGCGGTGTGCGCCTTCTGCCGAAAGAGGCACGGGAGCTGTGCTTAGCTCTGCAGAGCACCGTACCTTCGTCTTTAGCCTCTCTTCTCGTCTACATCTTAGCAAAAAGCTTTTCCACTCTGTCTGGCAAGGAGAAACTGTGCCAGCCCAGAAAACATCTCCCATCGTGTTCTAGAGGCTGCACGGAGGTCTGCCGAGTGTTTTGCAAGAAGAGAAAGAAAGTTGTCCAAAACAGCTTGCAATCGAATGTTCATGTGAATAGAAAAGGCAGGAGAGTGGTCAGGTACTGTTTTCTCTCAGTTGGCAAGCTGCGCACACAATCGCAGTGTTGTACAGCTTGTTTCATCACCTTTGCGAAGTTGCCGCTCTCTCCGGCTCTCGGAGACGAAGAAGCTGCTTCTTCGCGCAAAGACGATTCTGCCGCTCACAGTGCTCTGCGGTGTGCGCCTTCTGCCGAAAGACGTCCGGGAGCGGTGCTTAGCTCTGCAGAGCACCATACCTGCTTCTTTAGCCTCTCTTCTCGTCTACATCTTAGCAAAAAGCTTTTCCACTCTGTCTGGCAAGGAGAAACTGTGCCAGCACAGAAAACATCTCCCATCGTGTTCTAGAAGCTGCACGGAGGTCTGCCGAGTGTTTTGCAAGAAGAGAAAGAAAGTTGTCCAAAACAGCTTGCAATCGAATGTTCATGTGAATAGAAAAGGCAGGAGAGTGGTCAGGTACTGTTTTCTCTCAGTTGGCAAGCTGCGCACACAATCGCAGTGTTGTACAGCTTGTTTCATCACCTTTGCGAAGTTGCCGCTCTCTCCGGCTCCCGGAGACGAAGAAGCTGCTTCTTCGTGCAAAGACGATTCTGCCGCTCACAGTGCTCTGCGGTGTGCGCCTTCTGCCGAAAGAAGTCCGGGAGCGGTGCTTAGCTCTGCAGAGCACCGTACCTTCGTCTTTAGCCTCTCTTCTCGTCTACATCTTAGCAAAAAGCTTTTCCACTCTGTCTGGCAAGGAGAAACTTTGCCAGCACAGAAAACATCTCCCATCGTGTTCTAGAGGCTGCACGGAGGTCTGCCGAGTGTTTTGCAAGAAGAGAAAGAAAGTTGTCCAAAACAGCTTGCAATCGAATGTTCATGTGAATAGAAAAGGCAGGAGAGTGGTCTGGTACTGTTTTCTCTCAGTTGGCAAGCTGCGCACACAATCGCAGTGTTGTACAGCTTGTTTCATCACCTTTGCGAAGTTGCCGCTCTCTCCGGCTCCCGGAGACGAAGAAGCTGCTTCTTCGCGCAAAGACGATTCTGCCGCTCACAGTGCTCTGCGGTGTGCGCCTTCTGCCGAAAGAGGTCCGGGAGCTGTGCTTAGCTCTGCAGAGCACCGTACCTTCGTCTTTAGCCTCTCTTCTCGTCTACATCTTAGCAAAAAGCTTTTCCACTCTGTCTGGCAAGGAGAAACTGTGCCAGCACAAAAAACATCTCCCATCGTGTTCTAGAGGCTGCACGGAGGTCTGCCGAGTGTTTTGCAAGAAGAGAAAGAAAGTTGTCCAAAACAGCTTGCAATCGAATGTTCATGTGAATAGAAAAGGCAGGAGAGTGGTCAGGTACTGTTTTCTCTCAGTTGGCAAGCTGCGCACACAATCGCAGTGTTGTACAGATTGTTTCATCACCTTTGCGAAGTTGCCGCTCTCTCCGGCTCCCGGAGACGAAGAAGCTGCTTCTTCGCGCAAAGACGATTCTGCCGCTCACAGTGCTCTGCGGTGTGCGCCTTCTGCCGAAAGAAGTCCGGGAGCGATGCTTAGCTCTGCAGAGCACCGTACCTTCGTCTTTAGCCTCTCTTCTCGTCTACATCTTAGCAAAAAGCTTTTCCACTCTGTCTGGCAAGGAGAAACTGTGCCAGCACAAAAAACATCTCCCATCGTGTTCTAGAGGCTGCACGGAGGTCTGCCGAGTGTTTTGCAAGAAGAGAAAGAAAGTTGTCCAAAACAGCTTGCAATCGAATGTTCATGTGAATAGAAAAGGCAGGAGAGTGGTCAGGTACTGTTTTCTCTCAGTTGGCAAGCTGCGCACACAATCGCAGTGTTGTACAGCTTGTTTCATCACCTTTGCGAAGTTGCCGCTCTCTCCGGCTCCCGGAGACGAAGAAGCTGCTTCTTCGCGCAAAGACGATTCTGCCGCTCACAGTGCTCTGCGGTGTGCGCCTTCTGCCGAAAGAGGCACGGGAGCTGTGCTTAGCTCTGCAGAGCACCGTACCTTCGTCTTTAGCCTCTCTTCTCATCTACATCTTAGCAAAAAGCTTTTCCACTCTGTCTGGCAAGGAGAAACTGTGCCAGCACAAAAAACATCTCCCATCGTGTTCTAGAGGCTGCACGGAGGTCTGCCGAGTGTTTTGCAAGAAGAGAAAGAAAGTTGTCCAAAACAGCTTGCAATCGAATGTTCATGTGAATAGAAAAGGCAGGAGAGTGGTCAGGTACTGTTTTCTCTCAGTTGGCAAGCTGCGCACACAATCGCAGTGTTGTACAGCTTGTTTCATCACCTTTGCGAAGTTGCCGCTCTCTCCGGCTCCCGGAGACGAAGAAGCTGCTTCTTCGCGCAAAGACGATTCTGCCGCTCACAGTGCTCTGCGGTGTGCGCCTTCTGCTGAAAAAGGCACGGGAGCGGTGCTTAGCTCTGCAGAGCACCGTACCTTCGTCTTTAGCCTCTCTTCTCGTCTACATCCTAGGAAAAAGCTTTTCCACTCTGTCTGGCAAGGAGAAACTGTGCCAGCACAGAAAACATCTCCCATGGTCTTCTAGAGGCTGCACGGAAGTCTGCCGAGTGTTTTGCAAGAAGAGAAAGAAAGTTGTCCAAAACAGCTTGCAATCGAATGTTCATGTGAATAAAAAAGGCAGGAGAATGGTCAGGTACTGTTTTCTCTCCGTTGGCAAGCTGCGCACACAATCGCAGTTTTGTACAGCTTGTTTCATCACCTTTGCGAAGTTGCCGCTCTCTCCGGCTCCCGGAGACGAAGAAGCTGCTTCTTCGCGCAAAGACGATTCTGCCGCTCACAGTGCTCTGCGGTGTGCGCCTTCTGCCGAAAGAGGCCCGGGAGCGGTGCTTAGCTCTGCAGAGCACCGTACCTTCGTCTTTAGTCTCTCTTCTCGTCTACATCTTAGCTAAAAGCTTTTCCACTCTGTCTGGCAAGGAGAAACTTTGCCAGCACAGAAAACATCTCCCATCGTCTTCTAGAGGCTGAACGGAGGACTGCCGAGTGTTTTGCAAGAAGAGAAAGAAAGTTGTCCAAAACAGCTTGCAATCGAATGTTCAAGTGAATAGAAAAGGCAGGAGAGTGGTCAGGTACTGTTTTCTCTCACTTGGCAAGCTGCGCACACAATCGCAGTGTTGTACAGCTTGTTTCATCACCTTTGCGAAGTGGCCGCTCTCTCCGGCTCCCGGAGACGAAGAAGCTGCTTCTTCGCGCAAAGACGATTCTGCCGCTCACAGTGCTCTGCGGTGTGCGCCTTCTGCCGAAAGACGTCCGGGAGCGGTGCTTAGCTCTGCAGAGCACCATACCTGCTTCTTTAGCCTCTCTTCTCGTCTACATCTTAGCAAAAAGCTTTTCCACTCTGTCTGGCAAGGAGAAACTGTGCCAGCACAGAAAACATCTCCCATCGTGTTCTAGAGGCTGCACGGAGGTCTGCCGAGTGTTTTGCAAGAAGAGAAGGAAAGTTGTCCAAAACAGCTTGCAATCGAATGTTCAAGTGAATAGAAAAGGCAGGAGAGTGGTCAGGTACTGTTTTCTCACACTTGGCAAGCTGCTCACACAATCGCAATGTTGTACAGCTTGTTTCATCACCTTTGCAAAGTTGCCGCTCTCCCCAGCTCCCGGAGACGAAGAAGCTGCTTCTTCGCGCAAAGACGATTCTGCCGCTCACAGTGCTCTGCGGTGTGCGCCTTCTGCCGAAAGAAGTCCGGGAGCGATGCTTAGCTCTGCAGAGTACCATACGTGCTTCTTTAGCCACGCTTCTCGTCTACATCTTAGCAAAAAGCTTTTCCACTCTGTCTGGCAAGGACAAACTGTGCCAGCACAGAAAACACCTCCCATCGTCTTCTAGAGGCTGCACGGAGGTCTACCGAGTGTTTTGCAAGAAGAGAAAGAAAGTTGTCCAAAACAGCTTGCAATCGAATGTTCAAGTGAATAGAAAAGGCAGGAGAGTGGTCAGGTACTGTTTTCTCTCACTTGGCAAGCTGCGCACACAATCGCAGTGTTGTACAGCTTGTTTCATCACCTTTGCGAAGCTGCCGCTCTCTCCGGCTCCCGGAGACGAAGAAGCTGCTTCTTCGCGCAAAGACGATTCTGCCGCTCACAGTGCTCTGCGGTGTGCGCCTTCTGCCGAAAGACGTCCGGGAGCGGGGCTTAGCTCTGCAGAGCACCGTACCTTCGTCTTTAGCCTCTCTTCTCGTCTACATCTTAGCAAAAAGCTTTTCCACTCTGTCTGGCAAGGAGAAACTGTGCCAGCACAAAAAACATCTCCCATCGTGTTCTAGAAGCTGCACGGAGGTCTGCCGAGTGTTTTGCAAGAAGAGAAAGAAAGTTGTCCAAAACAGCTTGCAATCGAATGTTCATGTGAATAGAAAGGCAGGAGAGTGGTCAGGTACTGTTTTCTCTCAGTTGGCAAGCTGCGCACACAATCGCAGTGTTGTACAGCTTGTTTCATCACCTTTGCGAAGCTGCCGCTCTCTCCGGCTCCCGGAGACGAAGAAGCTGCTTCTTCGCGCAAAGACGATTCTGCCGCTCACAGTGCTCTGCAGTGTGTGTCTTCTGCCGAAAGAGGTCCGGGAGCGGTGCTTAGCTGTGCAGAGCACCGTACCTTCATCTTTAGCCTCTCTTCTCGTCTACATCTTAGCAAAAAGCTTTTCCACTCTGTCTGGCAAGGAGAAACTGTGCCAGCACAGAAAACATCTCCCATCGTGTTCTAGAGGCTGCACGGAGGTCTGCCGAGTGTTTTGCAAGAAGAGAAAGAAAGTTGTCCAAAACAGCTTGCAATCGAATGTTCATATGAATAGAAAAGGCAGGAGAGTGGTCAGGTACTGTTTTCTCTCACTTGGCAAGCTGCGCACACAATCGCAGTGTTGTACGGCTTGTTTCATCACCTTTGCGAAGTTGCCGCTCTCTCCGGCTCCCGGAGACGAAGAAGCTGCTTCTTCGCGCAAAGACGATTCTGCCGCTCACAGTGCTCTGCGGTGTGCGCCTTCTGCCGAAAGAGGTCCGGGAGCTGTGCTTAGCTCTGCAGAGCACCGTACCTTCGTCTTTAGCCTCTCTTCTCGTCTACATCTTAGCAAAAAGCTTTTCCACTCTGTCTGGCAAGGAGAAACTGTGCCAGCACAAAAAACATCTCCCATCGTGTTCTAGAGGCTGCACGGAGGTCTGCCGAGTGTTTTGCAAGAAGAGAAAGAAAGTTGTCCAAAACAGCTTGCAATCGAATGTTCATGTGAATAGAAAAGGCAGGAGAGTGGTCAGGTACTGTTTTCTCTCAGTTGGCAAGCTGCGCACACAATCGCAGTGTTGTACAGATTGTTTCATCACCTTTGCGAAGTTGCCGCTCTCTCCGGCTCCCGGAGACGAAGAAGCTGCTTCTTCGCGCAAAGACGATTCTGCCGCTCACAGTGCTCTGCGGTGTGCGCCTTCTGCCGAAAGAAGTCCGGGAGCGATGCTTAGCTCTGCAGAGCACCGTACCTTCGTCTTTAGCCTCTCTTCTCGTCTACATCTTAGCAAAAAGCTTTTCCACTCTGTCTGGCAAGGAGAAACTGTGCCAGCACAAAAAACATCTCCCATCGTGTTCTAGAGGCTGCACGGAGGTCTGCCGAGTGTTTTGCAAGAAGAGAAAGAAAGTTGTCCAAAACAGCTTGCAATCGAATGTTCATGTGAATAGAAAAGGCAGGAGAGTGGTCAGGTACTGTTTTCTCTCAGTTGGCAAGCTGCGCACACAATCGCAGTGTTGTACAGCTTGTTTCATCACCTTTGCGAAGTTGCCGCTCTCTCCGGCTCCCGGAGACGAAGAAGCTGCTTCTTCGCGCAAAGACGATTCTGCCGCTCACAGTGCTCTGCGGTGTGCGCCTTCTGCCGAAAGAGGCACGGGAGCTGTGCTTAGCTCTGCAGAGCACCGTACCTTCGTCTTTAGCCTCTCTTCTCATCTACATCTTAGCAAAAAGCTTTTCCACTCTGTCTGGCAAGGAGAAACTGTGCCAGCACAAAAAACATCTCCCATCGTGTTCTAGAGGCTGCACGGAGGTCTGCCGAGTGTTTTGCAAGAAGAGAAAGAAAGTTGTCCAAAACAGCTTGCAATCGAATGTTCATGTGAATAGAAAAGGCAGGAGAGTGGTCAGGTACTGTTTTCTCTCAGTTGGCAAGCTGCGCACACAATCGCAGTGTTGTACAGCTTGTTTCATCACCTTTGCGAAGTTGCCGCTCTCTCCGGCTCCCGGAGACGAAGAAGCTGCTTCTTCGCGCAAAGACGATTCTGCCGCTCACAGTGCTCTGCGGTGTGCGCCTTCTGCTGAAAAAGGCACGGGAGCGGTGCTTAGCTCTGCAGAGCACCGTACCTTCGTCTTTAGCCTCTCTTCTCGTCTACATCCTAGGAAAAAGCTTTTCCACTCTGTCTGGCAAGGAGAAACTGTGCCAGCACAGAAAACATCTCCCATGGTCTTCTAGAGGCTGCACGGAAGTCTGCCGAGTGTTTTGCAAGAAGAGAAAGAAAGTTGTCCAAAACAGCTTGCAATCGAATGTTCATGTGAATAAAAAAGGCAGGAGAATGGTCAGGTACTGTTTTCTCTCCGTTGGCAAGCTGCGCACACAATCGCAGTGTTGTACAGCTTGTTTCATCACCTTTGCGAAGTTGCCGCTCTCTCCGGCTCCCGGAGACGAAGAAGCTGCTTCTTCGCGCAAAGACGATTCTGCCGCTCACAGTGCTCTGCGGTGTGCGCCTTCTGCCGAAAGAGGCCCGGGAGCGGTGCTTAGCTCTGCAGAGCACCGTACCTTCGTCTTTAGTCTCTCTTCTCGTCTACATCTTAGCTAAAAGCTTTTCCACTCTGTCTGGCAAGGAGAAACTTTGCCAGCACAGAAAACATCTCCCATCGTCTTCTAGAGGCTGAACGGAGGACTGCCGAGTGTTTTGCAAGAAGAGAAAGAAAGTTGTCCAAAACAGCTTGCAATCGAATGTTCAAGTGAATAGAAAAGGCAGGAGAGTGGTCAGGTACTGTTTTCTCTCACTTGGCAAGCTGCGCACACAATCGCAGTGTTGTACAGCTTGTTTCATCACCTTTGCGAAGTGGCCGCTCTCTCCGGCTCCCGGAGACGAAGAAGCTGCTTCTTCGCGCAAAGACGATTCTGCCGCTCACAGTGCTCTGCGGTGTGCGCCTTCTGCCGAAAGACGTCCGGGAGCGGTGCTTAGCTCTGCAGAGCACCATACCTGCTTCTTTAGCCTCTCTTCTCGTCTACATCTTAGCAAAAAGCTTTTCCACTCTGTCTGGCAAGGAGAAACTGTGCCAGCACAGAAAACATCTCCCATCGTGTTCTAGAGGCTGCACGGAGGTCTGCCGAGTGTTTTGCAAGAAGAGAAGGAAAGTTGTCCAAAACAGCTTGCAATCGAATGTTCAAGTGAATAGAAAAGGCAGGAGAGTGGTCAGGTACTGTTTTCTCACACTTGGCAAGCTGCTCACACAATCGCAATGTTGTACAGCTTGTTTCATCACCTTTGCAAAGTTGCCGCTCTCCCCAGCTCCCGGAGACGAAGAAGCTGCTTCTTCGCGCAAAGACGATTCTGCCGCTCACAGTGCTCTGCGGTGTGCGCCTTCTGCCGAAAGAAGTCCGGGAGCGATGCTTAGCTCTGCAGAGTACCATACGTGCTTCTTTAGCCACGCTTCTCGTCTACATCTTAGCAAAAAGCTTTTCCACTCTGTCTGGCAAGGACAAACTGTGCCAGCACAGAAAACACCTCCCATCGTCTTCTAGAGGCTGCACGGAGGTCTACCGAGTGTTTTGCAAGAAGAGAAAGAAAGTTGTCCAAAACAGCTTGCAATCGAATGTTCAAGTGAATAGAAAAGGCAGGAGAGTGGTCAGGTACTGTTTTCTCTCACTTGGCAAGCTGCGCACACAATCGCAGTGTTGTACAGCTTGTTTCATCACCTTTGCGAAGCTGCCGCTCTCTCCGGCTCCCGGAGACGAAGAAGCTGCTTCTTCGCGCAAAGACGATTCTGCCGCTCACAGTGCTCTGCGGTGTGCGCCTTCTGCCGAAAGACGTCCGGGAGCGGGGCTTAGCTCTGCAGAGCACCGTACCTTCGTCTTTAGCCTCTCTTCTCGTCTACATCTTAGCAAAAAGCTTTTCCACTCTGTCTGGCAAGGAGAAACTGTGCCAGCACAAAAAACATCTCCCATCGTGTTCTAGAAGCTGCACGGAGGTCTGCCGAGTGTTTTGCAAGAAGAGAAAGAAAGTTGTCCAAAACAGCTTGCAATCGAATGTTCATGTGAATAGAAAGGCAGGAGAGTGGTCAGGTACTGTTTTCTCTCAGTTGGCAAGCTGCGCACACAATCGCAGTGTTGTACAGCTTGTTTCATCACCTTTGCGAAGCTGCCGCTCTCTCCGGCTCCCGGAGACGAAGAAGCTGCTTCTTCGCGCAAAGACGATTCTGCCGCTCACAGTGCTCTGCAGTGTGTGTCTTCTGCCGAAAGAGGTCCGGGAGCGGTGCTTAGCTGTGCAGAGCACCGTACCTTCATCTTTAGCCTCTCTTCTCGTCTACATCTTAGCAAAAAGCTTTTCCACTCTGTCTGGCAAGGAGAAACTGTGCCAGCACAGAAAACATCTCCCATCGTGTTCTAGAGGCTGCACGGAGGTCTGCCGAGTGTTTTGCAAGAAGAGAAAGAAAGTTGTCCAAAACAGCTTGCAATCGAATGTTCATATGAATAGAAAAGGCAGGAGAGTGGTCAGGTACTGTTTTCTCTCACTTGGCAAGCTGCGCACACAATCGCAGTGTTGTACGGCTTGTTTCATCACCTTTGCGAAGTTGCCGCTCTCTCCGGCTCCCGGAGACGAAGAAGCTGCTTCTTCGCGCAAAGACGATTCTGCCGCTCACAGTGCTCTGCGGTGTGCGCCTTCTGCCGAAAGAGGTCCGGGAGCTGTGCTTAGCTCTGCAGAGCACCGTACCTTCGTCTTTAGCCTCTCTTCTCGTCTACATCTTAGCAAAAAGCTTTTCCACTCTGTCTGGCAAGGAGAAACTGTGCCAGCACAAAAAACATCTCCCATCGTGTTCTAGAGGCTGCACGGAGGTCTGCCGAGTGTTTTGCAAGAAGAGAAAGAAAGTTGTCCAAAACAGCTTGCAATCGAATGTTCATGTGAATAGAAAAGGCAGGAGAGTGGTCAGGTACTGTTTTCTCTCAGTTGGCAAGCTGCGCACACAATCGCAGTGTTGTACAGATTGTTTCATCACCTTTGCGAAGTTGCCGCTCTCTCCGGCTCCCGGAGACGAAGAAGCTGCTTCTTCGCGCAAAGACGATTCTGCCGCTCACAGTGCTCTGCGGTGTGCGCCTTCTGCCGAAAGAAGTCCGGGAGCGATGCTTAGCTCTGCAGAGCACCGTACCTTCGTCTTTAGCCTCTCTTGTGGTCTACATCTTAGCAAAAAGCTTTTCCACTCTGTCTGGCAAGGAGAAACTGTGCCAGCACAAAAAACATCTCCCATCGTGTTCTAGAGGCTGCACGGAGGTCTGCCGAGTGTTTTGCAAGAAGAGAAAGAAAGTTGTCCAAAACAGCTTGCAATCGAATGTTCATGTGAATAGAAAAGGCAGGAGAGTGGTCTGGTACTGTTTTCTCTCAGTTGGCAAGCTGCGCACACAATCGCAGTGTTGTACAGCTTGTTTTATCACCTTTGCGAAGTTGCCGCTCTCTCCGGCTCTCGGAGACGAAGAAGCTGCTTCTTTGCGCAAAGACGATTCTGCCGCTCACAGTGCTCTGCGGTGTGCGCCTTCTGCCGAAAGACGTCCGGGAGCGGTGCTTAGCTCTGCAGAGCACCATACCTGCTTCTTTAGCCTCTCTTCTCGTCTACATCTTAGCAAAAAGCTTTTCCACTCTGTCTGGCAAGGAGAAACTGTGCCAGCACAGAAAACATCTCCCATCGTGTTCTAGAAGCTGCACGGAGGTCTGCCGAGTGTTTTGCAAGAAGAGAAAGAAAGTTGTCCAAAACAGCTTGCAATCGAATGTTCATGTGAATAGAAAAGGCAGGAGAGTGGTCAGGTACTGTTTTCTCTCAGTTGGCAAGCTGCGCACACAATCGCAGTGTTGTACAGCTTGTTTCATCACCTTTGCGAAGTTGCCGCTCTCTCCGGCTCCCGGAGACGAAGAAGCTGCTTCTTCGTGCAAAGACGATTCTGCCGCTCACAGTGCTCTGCGGTGTGCGCCTTCTGCCGAAAGAAGTCCGGGAGCGGTGCTTAGCTCTGCAGAGCACCGTACCTTCGTCTTTAGCCTCTCTTCTCGTCTACATCTTAGCAAAAAGCTTTTCCACTCTGTCTGGCAAGGAGAAACTTTGCCAGCACAGAAAACATCTCCCATCGTGTTCTAGAGGCTGCACGGAGGTCTGCCGAGTGTTTTGCAAGAAGAGAAAGAAAGTTGTCCAAAACAGCTTGCAATCGAATGTTCATGTGAATAGAAAAGGCAGGAGAGTGGTCTGGTACTGTTTTCTCTCAGTTGGCAAGCTGCGCACACAATCGCAGTGTTGTACAGCTTGTTTCATCACCTTTGCGAAGTTGCCGCTCTCTCCGGCTCCCGGAGACGAAGAAGCTGCTTCTTCGCGCAAAGACGATTCTGCCGCTCACAGTGCTCTGCGGTGTGCGCCTTCTGCCGAAAGAGGTCCGGGAGCTGTGCTTAGCTCTGCAGAGCACCGTACCTTCGTCTTTAGCCTCTCTTCTCGTCTACATCTTAGCAAAAAGCTTTTCCACTCTGTCTGGCAAGGAGAAACTGTGCCAGCACAAAAAACATCTCCCATCGTGTTCTAGAGGCTGCACGGAGGTCTGCCGAGTGTTTTGCAAGAAGAGAAAGAAAGTTGTCCAAAACAGCTTGCAATCGAATGTTCATGTGAATAGAAAAGGCAGGAGAGTGGTCAGGTACTGTTTTCTCTCACTTGGCAAGCTGCGCACACAATCGCAGTGTTGTACAGATTGTTTCATCACCTTTGCGAAGTTGCCGCTCTCTCCGGCTCCCGGAGACGAAGAAGCTGCTTCTTCGCGCAAAGACGATTCTGCCGCTCACAGTGCTCTGCGGTGTGCGCCTTCTGCCGAAAGAAGTCCGGGAGCGATGCTTAGCTCTGCAGAGCACCGTACCTTCGTCTTTAGCCTCTCTTGTGGTCTACATCTTAGCAAAAAGCTTTTCCACTCTGTCTGGCAAGGAGAAACTGTGCCAGCACAAAAAACATCTCCCATCGTGTTCTAGAGGCTGCACGGAGGTCTGCCGAGTGTTTTGCAAGAAGAGAAAGAAAGTTGTCCAAAACAGCTTGCAATCGAATGTTCATGTGAATAGAAAAGGCAGGAGAGTGGTCAGGTACTGTTTTCTCTCAGTTGGCAAGCTGCGCACACAATCGCAGTGTTGTACAGCTTGTTTCATCACCTTTGCGAAGTTGCCGCTCTCTCCGGCTCCCGGAGACGAAGAAGCTGCTTCTTCGCGCAAAGACGATTCTGCCGCTCACAGTGCTCTGCGGTGTGCGCCTTCTGCCGAAAGAGGCACGGGAGCTGTGCTTAGCTCTGCAGAGCACCGTACCTTCGTCTTTAGCCTCTCTTCTCATCTACATCTTAGCAAAAAGCTTTTCCACTCTGTCTGGCAAGGAGAAACTGTGCCAGCACAAAAAACATCTCCCATCGTGTTCTAGAGGCTGCACGGAGGTCTGCCGAGTGTTTTGCAAGAAGAGAAAGAAAGTTGTCCAAAACAGCTTGCAATCGAATGTTCATGTGAATAGAAAAGGCAGGAGAGTGGTCAGGTACTGTTTTCTCTCAGTTGGCAAGCTGCGCACACAATCGCAGTGTTGTACAGCTTGTTTCATCACCTTTGCCAAGTTGCCGCTCTCTCCGGCTCCCGGAGACGAAGAAGCTGCTTCTTCGCGCAAAGACGATTCTGCCGCTCACAGTGCTCTGCGGTGTGCGCCTTCTGCTGAAAAAGGCACGGGAGCGGTGCTTAGCTCTGCAGAGCACCGTACCTTCGTCTTTAGCCTCTCTTCTCGTCTACATCCTAGGAAAAAGCTTTTCCACTCTGTCTGGCAAGGAGAAACTGTGCCAGCACAGAAAACATCTCCCATCGTGTTCTAGAGGCTGCACGGAGGTCTGCCGAGTGTTTTGCAAGAAGAGAAAGAAAGTTGTCCAAAACAGCTTGCAATCGAATGTTCATGTGAATAGAAAAGGCAGGAGAGTGGTCAGGTACTGTTTTCTCTCACTTGGCAAGCTGCGCACACAATCGCAGTGTTGTACAGCTTGTTTCATCACCTTTGCGAAGTTGCCGCTCTCTCCGGCTCCCGGAGACGAAGAAGCTGCTTCTTCGCGCAAAGACGATTCTGCCGCTCACAGTGCTCTGCGGTGTGCGCCTTCTGCCGAAAGAGGCACGGGAACTGTGCTTAGCTCTGCAGAGCACCGTACCTTCGTCTTTAGCCTCTCTTCTCGTCTACATCTTAGCAAAAAGCTTTTCCAGTCTGTCTGGCAAGAAGAAACTGTGCCAGCACAGAAAACATCTCCCATCGTGTTCTAGAGGCTGCACGCAGGTCTGCCGAGTGTTTTGCAAGAAGAGAAGGAAAGTTGTCCAAAACAGCTTGCAATCGAATGTTCATGTGAATAGAAAAGGCAGGAGAGTGGTCTGGTACTGTTTTCTCTCAGTTGGCAAGCTGCGCACACAATCGCAGTGTTGTACAGCTTGTTTTATCACCTTTGCGAAGTTGCCGCTCTCTCCGGCTCCCGGAGACGAAGAAGCTGCTTCTTCGCGCAAAGACGATTGTGCCGCTCACAGTGCTCTGCGGTGTGCGCCTTCTGCCGAAAGAGGCACGGGAGCTGTGCTTAGCTCTGCAGAGCACCGTACCTGCTTCTTTAGCCTCTCTTCTCGTCTACATCTTAGCAAAAAGCTTTTCCTCTCTGTCTGGCAAGGAGAAACTGTGCCAGCACAAAAAACATCTCCCATCGTGTTCTAGAGGCTGCACGGAGGTCTGCCGAGTGTTTTGCAAGAAGAGAAAGAAAGTTGTCCAAAACAGCTTGCAATCGAATGTTCATGTGAATAGAAAAGGCAGGAGAGTGGTCAGGTACTGTTTTCTCTCAGTTGGCAAGCTGCGCACACAATCGCAGCGTTGTACAGCTTGTTTCATCACCTTTGCAAAGTTGCCGCTCTCTCCGGCTCCCGGAGACGAAGAAGCTGCTTCTTCGCGCAAAGACGATTCTGCCGCTCACAGTGCTCTGCGGTGTGCGCCTTCTGCCGAAAGAAGTCCGGGAGCGATGCTTAGCTCTGCAGAGTACCATACGTGCTTCTTTAGCCTCGCTTCTCGTCTACATCTTAGCAAAAAGCTTTTCCACTCTGTCTGGCAAGGAGAAACTGTGCCAGCACAGAAAACACCTCCCATCGTCTTCTAGAGGCTGAACGGAGGACTGCCGAGTGTTTTGCAAGAAGAGAAAGAAAGTTGTCCAAAACAGCTTCCAATCGAATGTTCAAGTGAATAGAAAAGGCAGGAGAGTGGTCAGGTACTGTTTTCTCTCAGTTGGCAAGCTGCGCACACAATCGCAGTGTTGTACAGATTGTTTCATCACCTTTGCGAAGCTGCCGCTCTCTCCGGCTCCCGGAGACGAAGAA
Source organism: Melozone crissalis (assembly GCF_028551555.1). Lineage (NCBI taxonomy): Eukaryota > Metazoa > Chordata > Aves > Passeriformes > Passerellidae > Melozone > Melozone crissalis. The sequence goes on along the minus strand of NW_026535855.1, from coordinate 155,276 downwards.
GCTGCTTCTTCGCGCAAAGACGATTCTGCCGCTCACAGTGCTCTGCGGTGTGCGCCTTCTGCCGAAAGAGGCCCGGGAGGTGTGCTTAGCTCTGCAGAGCACCGTACCTTCGTCTTTAGCCTCTCTTCTCGTCTACATCTTAGCAAAATCTTTTCCACTCTGTCTGGCAAGGAGAAACTGTGCCAGCACAAAAAACATCTCCCATCGTGTTCTAGAGGCTGCACGCAGGTCTGCCGAGTGTTTTGCAAGAAGAGAAAGAAAGTTGTCCAAAACAGCTTGCAATGGAATGTTCATGTGAATAGAAAAGGCAGGAGAGTGGTCAGGTACTATTTTCTCTCACTTGGCAAGCTGCGCACACAATCGCAGTGTTGTACAGCTTGTTTCATCACCTTTGCGAAGTGGCCGCTCTCTCCGGCTCCCGGAGACGAAGAAGCTGCTTCTTCGCGCAAAGACGATTCTGCCGCTCACAGTGCTCTGCAGTGTGTGTCTTCTGCCGAAAGAGGTCCGGGAGCGGTGCTTAGCTGTGCAGAGCACCGTACCTTCATCTTTAGCCTCTCTTCTCGTCTACATCTTAGCAAAAAGCTTTTCCACTCTGTCTGGCATGGAGAAACTGTGCCAGCACAGAAAACATCTCCCATCGTCTTCTAGAGGCTGCACGGAGGTCTGCCGAGTGTTTTGCAAGAAGAGAAAGAAAGTTGTCCAAAACAGCTTGCAATCGAATGTTCATATGAATAGAAAAGGCAGGAGAGTGGTCAGGTACTGTTTTCTCTCACTTGGCAAGCTGCGCACACAATCGCAGTGTTGTACGGCTTGTTTCATCACCTTTGCGAAGTTGCCGCTCTCTCCGGCTCCCGGAGACGAAGAAGCTGCTTCTTCGCGCAAAGACGATTCTGCCGCTCACAGTGCTCTGCGGTGTGCGCCTTCTGCTGAAAGAGGTCCGGGAGCGGTGCTTAGCTCTGCAGAGCACCGTACCTTCGTCTTTAGCCTCTCTTCTCGTCTACATCTTAGCAAAAAGCTTTTCCACTCTGTCTGGCAAGGAGAAACTTTGCCAGCACAGAAAACATCTCCCATCGTGTTCTAGAGGCTGCACGGAGGTCTGCCGAGTGTTTTGCAAGAAGAGAAAGAAAGTTGTCCAAAACAGCTTGCAATCGAATGTTCATGTGAATAGAAAAGGCAGGAGAGTGGTCAGGTACTGTTTTCTCTCAGTTGGCAAGCTGCGCACACAATCGCAGTGTTGTACAGCTTGTTTCATCACCTTTGCGAAGTTGCCGCTCTCTCCGGCTCCCGGGGACGAAGAAGCTGCTTCTTCGCGCAAAGACGATTCTGCCGCTCACAGTGCTCTGCGGTGTGCGCCTTCTGCCGAAAGAGGCACGGGAACTGTGCTTAGCTCTGCAGAGCACCGTACCTTCGTCTTTAGCCTCTCTTCTCGTCTACATCTTAGCAAAAAGCTTTTCCACTCTGTCTGGCAAGGAGAAACTGTGCCAGCACAGAAAACATCTCCCATCGTGTTCTAGAGGCTGCACGGAGGTCTGCCGAGTGTTTTGCAAGAAGAGAAAGAAAGTTGTCCAAAACAGCTTGCAATCGAATGTTCATGTGAATAGAAAAGGCAGGAGAGTGGTCAGGTACTGTTTTCTCTCAGTTGGCAAGCTGCGCACACAATCGCAGTGTTGTACAGCTTGTTTCATCACCTTTGCGAAGTTGCCGCTCTCTCCGGCTCCCGGAGACGAAGAAGCTGCTTCTTCGCGCAAAGACGATTCTGCCGCTCACAGTGCTCTTCGGTGTGCGCCTTCTGCCGAAAGAGGCCCGGGAGGTGTGCTTAGCTCTGCAGAGCACCGTACCTTCGTCTTTAGCCTCTCTTCTCGTCTACATCTTAGCAAAAAGCTTTTCCACTCTGTCTGGTAAGGAGAAACTGTGCCAGCACAAAAAACATCTCCCATCGTGTTCTAGAGGCTGCACGCAGGTCTGCCGAGTGTTTTGCAAGAAGAGAAAGAAAGTTGTCCAAAACAGCTTGCAATCGAATGTTCATGTGAATAGAAAAGGCAGGAGAGTGGTCAGGTACTGTTTTCTCTCAGTTGGCAAGCTGCGCACACAATCGCAGTGTTGTACAGCTTGTTTCATCACCTTTGCGAAGTTGCCGCTCTCTCCGGCTCCCGGAGACGAAGAAGCTGCTTCTTCGCGCAAAGACGATTCTGCCGCTCACTGTGCTCTGCGGTGTGCGCCTTCTGCCGAAAGAGGTCCGGGAGCGATGCTTAGCTCTGCAGAGTACCATACGTGCTTCTTTAGCCTCGCTTCTCGTCTACATCTTAGCTAAAAGCTTTTCCACTCTGTCTGGCAAGGACAAACTGTGCCAGCACAGAAAACATCTCCCATCGTGTTCTAGAGGCTGCACGGAGGTCTGCTGAGTGTTTTGCAAGAAGAGAAAGAAAGTTGTCCAAAACAGCTCGCAATCGAATGTTCATGTGAATAGAAAAGGCAGGAGAGTGGTCAGGTACTGTTTTCTCTCACTTGGCAAGCTGCGCACACAATCGCAGTGTTGTACAGCTTGTTTCATCACCTTTGCGAAGTTGCCGCTCTCTCCCGCTGCCTGAGACGAAGAAGCTGCTTCTTCGCGCAAAGACGATTCTGCCGCTCACAGTGCTCTGCGGTGTGCGCCTTCTGCCGAAACACGTCCGGGAGCTGTGCTTAGCTCTGCAGAGCACCATACCGGCTTCTTTAGCCTCTCTTCTCGTCTACATCTTAGCAAAAAGCTTTTCCACTCTGTCTGGCAAGGAGAAACTGTGCCAGCACAGAAAACATCTCCCATCGTGTTCTAGAGGCTGCACGGAGGTCTGCCAAGTGTTTTGCAAGAAGAGAAGGAAAGTTGTCCAAAACAGCTTGCAATCGAATGTTCATGTGAATAGAAAAGGCAGGAGAGTGGTCAGGTACTGCTTTCTCTCACATGGCAAGCTGCTCACACAATCGCAGTGTTGTACAGCTTGTTTCATCACCTTTGCGAAGTTGCCGCTCTCTCCGGCTCCCGGAGACGAAGAAGCTGCTTCTTCGCGCAAAGACGATTCTGCCGCTCACAGTGCTCTGCGGTGTGCGCCATCTGCCGAAAGACGCACGGGAGCGGTGCTTAGCTCTGCAGAGCACCGTACCTTCGTCTTTAGCCTCTCTTCTCGTCTACATCTTAGCAAAAAGCTTTTCCACTCTGTCTGGCAAGGAGAAACTGTACCAGCACAGAAAACATCTCCCATCGTGTTCTAGAGGCTGCACGGAGGTCTGCCGAGTGTTTTGCAAGAAGAGAAAGAAAGTTGTCCAAAACAGCTTGCAATCGAATGTTCAAGTGAATAGAAAAGGCAGGAGAGTGGTCAGGTACTGTTTTCTCTCAGTTGGCAAGCTGCGCACACAATCGCAGTGTTGTACAGCTTGTTTCATCACCTTTGCGAAGTTGCCGCTCTCTCCAGCTGCCGGAGACGAAGAAGCTGCTTCTTCGCGCAAAGACGATTCTGCCGCTCACTGTGCTCTGCGGTGTGCGCCTTGTGCCGAAAGAGGTCCGGGAGCGGTCCTTAGCTCTGCAGAGCACCGTACCTTCGTCTTTAGCCTCTCTTCTCGTCTACATCTTAGCAAAAAGCTTTTCCACTCTGTCTGGCAAGGAGAAACTGTGCCAGCACAGAAAACATCTCCCATCGTGTTCTAGAGGCTGCACGGAGGTCTGCCGAGTGTTTTGCAAGAAGAGAAAGAAAGTTGTCCAAAACAGCTTGCAATCGAATGTTCATGTGAGTAAAAAAGGCAGGAGAGTGGTCAGGTACTGTTTTCTCTCAGTTGGCAATCTGCGCACACAATCGCAGTGTTGTACAGCTTGTTTCATCACCTTTGCGAAGTTGCCGCTCTCTCCGGCTCCCGGCGACGAAGAAGCTGCTTCTTCGCGCAAAGACGATTCTGCCGCTCACAGTGCTCTGCGGTGTGCGCCTTCTGCCGAAAAAGGCACGGGAGCGGTGCTTAGCTCTGCAGAGCACCGTACCTTCGTCTTTAGCCTCTCTTCTCGTCTACATCCTAGCAAAAAGCTTTTCCACTCTGTCTGGCAAGGAGAAACTTTGCCAGCACAGAAAACATCTCCCATGGTCTTCTAGAGGCTGCACGGAGGTCTGCCGAGTGTTTTGCAAGAAGAGAAAGAAAGTTGTCCAAAACAGCTTGCAATCGAATGTTCATGTGAATAAAAAAGGCAGGAGAATGGTCAGGTACTGTTTTCTCTCAGTTGGCAAGCTGCGCACACAATCGCAGTGTTGTACAGCTTGTTTCATTACCTTTGCGAAGTTGCCGCTCTCTCCGGCTCCCGGAGACGAAGAAGCTGCTTCTTCGCGCAAAGACGATTCTGCCGCTCACAGTGCTCTGCGGTGTGCGCCTTCTGCCGAAAGAAGTCCGGGAGCGATGCTTAGCTCTGCAGAGTACCATACGTGCTTCTTTAGCCACGCATCTCGTCTACATCTTAGCAAAAAGCTTTTCCACTCTGTCTGGCAAGGAGAAACTGTGCCAGCACAAAAAACATCTCCCATCGTGTTCTAGAGGCTGCACGGAGGTCTGCCGAGTGTTTTGCAAGAAGAGAAAGAAAGTTGTCCAAAACAGCTTGCAATCGAATGTTCATGTGAATAGAAAGGCAGGAGAGTGGTCAGGTACTGTTTTCTCTCACTTGGCAAGCTGCGCACACAATCGCAGTGTTGTACAGCTTGTTTCATCACCTTTGCGAAGCTGCCGCTCTCTCCGGCTCCCGGAGACGAAGAAGCTGCTTCTTCGCGCAAAGACGATTCTGCCGCTCACAGTGCTCTGCAGTGTGTGTCTTCTGCCGAAAGAGGTCCGGGAGCGGTGCTTAGCTCTGCAGAGCACCGTACCTTCGTCTTTAGCCTCTCTTCTCGTCTACATCTTAGCAAAAAGCTTTTCCACTCTGTCTGGCAAGGAGAAACTGTGCCAGCACAAAAAACATCTCCCATCGTGTTCTAGAGGCTGCACGGAGGTCTGCCGAGTGTTTTGCAAGAAGAGAAAGAAAGTTGTCCAAAACAGCTTGCAATCGAATGTTCATGTGAATAGAAAAGGCAGGAGAGTGGTCAGGTACTGTTTTCTCTCACTTGGCAAGCTGCGCACACAATCGCAGTGTTGTACAGCTTGTTTCATCACCTTTGCGAAGTTGCCGCTCTCTCCGGCTCCCGGAGACGAAGAAGCTGCTTCTTCGCGCAAAGACGATTCTGCCGCTCACAGTGCTCTGCGGTGTGCGCCTTCTGCCGAAAGAGGCACGGGAGCTGTGCTTAGCTCTGCAGAGCACCGTACCTTCGTCTTTAGCCTCTCTTCTCGTCTACATCTTAGCAAAAAGCTTTTCCACTCTGTCTGGCAAGGAGAAACTGTGCCAGCCCAGAAAACATCTCCCATCGTGTTCTAGAGGCTGCACGGAGGTCTGCCGAGTGTTTTGCAAGAAGAGAAAGAAAGTTGTCCAAAACAGCTTGCAATCGAATGTTCATGTGAATAGAAAAGGCAGGAGAGTGGTCAGGTACTGTTTTCTCTCAGTTGGCAAGCTGCGCACACAATCGCAGTGTTGTACAGCTTGTTTCATCACCTTTGCGAAGTTGCCGCTCTCTCCGGCTCCCGGAGACGAAGAAGCTGCTTCTTCGCGCAAAGACGATTCTGCCGCTCACAGTGCTCTGCGGTGTGCGCCTTCTGCCGAAAGACGTCCGGGAGCGGTGCTTAGCTCTGCAGAGCACCATACCTGCTTCTTTAGCCTCTCTTCTCGTCTACATCTTAGCAAAAAGCTTTTCCACTCTGTCTGGCAAGGAGAAACTGTGCCAGCACAGAAAACATCTCCCATCGTGTTCTAGAAGCTGCACGGAGGTCTGCCGAGTGTTTTGCAAGAAGAGAAAGAAAGTTGTCCAAAACAGCTTGCAATCGAATGTTCATGTGAATAGAAAAGGCAGGAGAGTGGTCTGGTACTGTTTTCTCTCAGTTGGCAAGCTGCGCACACAATCGCAGTGTTGTACAGCTTGTTTTATCACCTTTGCGAAGTTGCCGCTCTCTCCGGCTCCCGGAGACGAAGAAGCTGCTTCTTCGCGCAAAGACGATTGTGCCGCTCACAGTGCTCTGCGGTGTGCGCCTTCTGCCGAAGAGGTCCGGGAGCGGTGCTTAGCTCTGCAGAGCACCGTACCTTCGTCTTTAGCCTCTCTTGTGGTCTACATCTTAGCAAAAAGCTTTTCCACTCTGTCTGGCAAGGAGAAACTGTGGCAGCACAAAAAACATCTCCCATCGTCTTCTAGAGGCTGCACGGAGGTCTGCCGAGTGTTTTGCAAGAAGAGAAAGAAAGTTGTCCAAAACAGCTTGCAATCGAATGTTCATGTGAATAGAAAAGGCAGGAGAGTGGTCTGGTACTGTTTTCTCTCACTTGGCAAGCTGCGCACACAATCGCAGTGTGGTACAGATTGTTTCATCACCTTTGCGAAGTTGCCGCTCTCTCCGGCTCCCGGAGACGAAGAAGCTGCTTCTTCGTGCAAAGACGATTCTGCCGCTCACAGTGCTCTGCGGTGTGCGCCTTCTGCCGAAAGAAGTCCGGGAGCGGTGCTTAGCTCTGCAGAGCACCGTACCTTCGTCTTTAGCCTCTCTTCTCGTCTACATCTTAGCAAAAAGCTTTTCCACTCTGTCTGGCAAGGAGAAACTTTGCCAGCACAGAAAACATCTCCCATCGTGTTCTAGAGGCTGCACGGAGGTCTGCCGAGTGTTTTGCAAGAAGAAAAAGAAAGTTGTCCAAAACAGCTTGCAATCGAATGTTCATGTGAATAGAAAAGGCAGGAGAGTGGTCTGGTACTGTTTTCTCTCAGTTGGCAAGCTGCGCACACAATCGCAGTGTTGTACAGCTTGTTTCATCACCTTTGCGAAGTTGCCGCTCTCTCCGGCTCCCGGAGACGAAGAAGCTGCTTCTTCGCGCAAAGACGATTCTGCCGCTCACAGTGCTCTGCGGTGTGCGCCTTCTGCCGAAAGAGGTCCGGGAGCTGTGCTTAGCTCTGCAGAGCACCGTACCTTCGTCTTTAGCCTCTCTTCTCGTCTACATCTTAGCAAAAAGCTTTTCCACTCTGTCTGGCAAGGAGAAACTGTGCCAGCACAAAAAACATCTCCCATCGTGTTCTAGAGGCTGCACGGAGGTCTGCCGAGTGTTTTGCAAGAAGAGAAAGAAAGTTGTCCAAAACAGCTTGCAATCGAATGTTCATGTGAATAGAAAAGGCAGGAGAGTGGTCAGGTACTGTTTTCTCTCAGTTGGCAAGCTGCGCACACAATCGCAGTGTTGTACAGATTGTTTCATCACCTTTGCGAAGTTGCCGCTCTCTCCGGCTCCGGGAGACGAAGAAGCTGCTTCTTCGCGCAAAGACGATTCTGCCGCTCACAGTGCTCTGCGGTGTGCGCCTTCTGCCGAAAGAAGTCCGGGAGCGATGCTTAGCTCTGCAGAGCACCGTACCTTCGTCTTTAGCCTCTCTTCTCGTCTACATCTTAGCAAAAAGCTTTTCCACTCTGTCTGGCAAGGAGAAACTGTGCCAGCACAAAAAACATCTCCCATCGTGTTCTAGAGGCTGCACGGAGGTCTGCCGAGTGTTTTGCAAGAAGAGAAAGAAAGTTGTCCAAAACAGCTTGCAATCGAATGTTCATGTGAATAGAAAAGGCAGGAGAGTGGTCAGGTACTGTTTTCTCTCAGTTGGCAAGCTGCGCACACAATCGCAGTGTTGTACAGCTTGTTTCATCACCTTTGCGAAGTTGCCGCTCTCTCCGGCTCCCGGAGACGAAGAAGCTGCTTCTTCGCGCAAAGACGATTCTGCCGCTCACAGTGCTCTGCGGTGTGTGCCTTCTGCCGAAAGAGGCACGGGAGCTGTGCTTAGCTCTGCAGAGCACCGTACCTTCGTCTTTAGCCTCTCTTCTCATCTACATCTTAGCAAAAAGCTTTTCCACTCTGTCTGGCAAGGAGAAACTGTGCCAGCACAAAAAACATCTCCCATCGTGTTCTAGAGGCTGCACGGAGGTCTGCCGAGTGTTTTGCAAGAAGAGAAAGAAAGTTGTCCAAAACAGCTTGCAATCGAATGTTCATGTGAATAGAAAAGGCAGGAGAGTCGTCAGGTACTGTTTTCTCTCAGTTGGCAAGCTGCGCACACAATCGCAGTGTTGTACAGCTTGTTTCATCACCTTTGCCAAGTTGCCGCTCTCTCCGGCTCCCGGAGACGAAGAAGCTGCTTCTTCGCGCAAAGACGATTCTGCCGCTCACAGTGCTCTGCGGTGTGCGCCTTCTGCCGAAAGACGTCCGGGAGCGGTGCTTAGCCCTGCAGAGCACCATACCTGCTTCTTTAGCCTCTCTTCTCGTCTACATCTTAGCAAAAAGCTTTTCCACTCTGTCTGGCAAGGAGAAACTGTGCCAGCACAGAAAACATCTCCCATCGTGTTCTAGAAGCTGCACGGAGGTCTGCCGAGTGTTTTGCAAGAAGAGAAAGAAAGTTGTCCAAAACAGCTTCCAATCGAATGTTCATGTGAATAGAAAAGGCAGGAGAGTGGTCAGGTACTGTTTTCTCTCAGTTGGCAAGCTGCGCACACAATCGCAGTGTTGTACAGCTTGTTTCATCACCTTTGCGAAGTTGCCGCTCTCTCCGGCTCCCGGAGACGAAGAAGCTGCTTCTTCGCGCAAAGACGATTCTGCCGCTCACAGTGCTCTGCAGTGTGTGTCTTCTGCCGAAAGAGGTCCGGGAGCGGTGCTTAACTCTGCAGAGCACCGTACCTTCATCTTTAGCCTCTCTTCTCGTCTACATCTTAGCAAAAAGCTTTTCCACTCTGTCTGGCAAGGAGAAACTGTGCCAGCACAGAAAACATCTCCCATCGTGTTCTAGAGGCTGCACGGAGGTCTGCCGAGTGTTTTGCAAGAAGAGAAAGAAAGTTGTCCAAAACAGCTTGCAATCGAATGTTCATGTGAATCGAAAAGGCAGGAGAGTGGTCAGGTACTGTTTTCTCTCACTTGGCAAGCTGCGCACACAATCGCAGTGTTGTACAGCTTGTTTCATCACCTTTGCGAAGTTGCCGCTCTCTCCGGCTGCCGGAGACGAAGAAGCTGCTTCTTCGCTCAAAGACGATTCTGCCGCTCACAGTGCTCTGCGGTGTGCGCCTTCTGCCGAAAGACGTCCGGGAGCGGTGCTTAGCTCTGCAGAGCACCGTACCTTCGTCTTTAGCCTCTCTTCTCGTCTACATCTTAGCAAAAAGCTTTTCCACTCTGTCTGGCAAGGAGAAACTGTGCCAGCACAGAAAACATCTCCCATCGTGTTCTAGAGGCTGCACGGAGGTCTGCCGAGTGTTTTGCAAGAAGAGAAAGAAAGTTGTCCAAAACAGCTTGCAATCGAATGTTCATGTGAATAGAAAAGGCAGGAGAGTGGTCAGGTACTGTTTTCTCTCAGTTGGCAAGCTGCGCACACAATCGCAGTGTTGTACAGCTTGTTTCATCACCTTTGCGAAGTTGCCGCTCTCTCCGGCTGCCGGAGACGAAGAAGCTGCTTCTTCGCGCAAAGACGATTCTGCCGCTCACAGTGCTCTGCGGTGTGCGCCTTCTGCCGAAAGACGTCCGGGAGCGGTGCTTAGCACTGCAGAGCACCATACCTGCTTCTTTAGCCTCTCTTCTCGTCTACATCTTAGCAAAAAGTTTTTCCACTCTGTCTGGCAAGGAGAAACTGTGCCAGCACAGAAAACATCTCCCATCGTGTTCTAGAGGCTGCACGGAGGTCTGCCGAGTGTTTTGCAAGAAGAAAAAGAAAGTTGTCCAAAACAGCTTGCAATCGAATGTTCATGTGAATAGAAAAGGCAGGAGAGTGGTCAGGTACTGTTTTCTCTCAGTTGGCAAGCTGCTCACACAATCGCAGTGTTGTACAGCTTGTTTCATCACCTTTGCAAAGTTGCCGCTCTCTCCGGCTCCCGGAGACGAAGAAGCTGCTTCTTCGCGCAAAGACGATTCTGCCGCTCACTGTGCTCTGCGGTGTGCGCCTTCTGCCGAAAGAAGTCCGGGAGCGATGCTTAGCTCTGCAGAGTACCATACGTGCTTCTTTAGCCACGCTTCTCGTCTACATCTTAGCAAAAAGCTTTTCCACTCTGTCTGGCAAGGAGAAACTGTGCCAGCACAAAAAACATCTCCCATCGTGTTCTAGAGGCTGCACGGAGGTCTGCCGAGTGTTTTGCAAGAAGAGAAAGAAAGTTGTCCAAAACAGCTTCCAATCGAATGTTCATGTGAATAGAAAGGCAGGAGAGTGGTCAGGTACTGTTTTCTCTCACTTGGCAAGCTGCGCACACAATCGCAGTGTTGTACAGCTTGTTTCATCACCTTTGCGAAGCTGCCGCTCTCTCCGGCTCCCGGAGACGAAGAAGCTGCTTCTTCGCGCAAAGACGATTCTGCCGCTCACAGTGCTCTGCTGTGTGTGTCTTCTGCCGAAAGAGGTGCGGGAGCGGTGCTTAGCTCTGCAGAGCACCGTACCTTCGTCTTTAGCCTCTCTTCTCGTCTACATCTTAGCAAAAAGCTTTTCCACTCTGTCTGGCAAGGAGAAACTTTGCCAGCACAGAAAACATCTCCCATCGTGTTCTAGAAGCTGCACGGAGGTCTGCCGAGTGTTTTGCAAGAAGAGAAAGAAAGTTGTCCAAAACAGCTTGCAATCGAATGTTCATGTGAATAGAAAAGGCAGGAGAGTGGTCAGGTACTGTTTTCTCTCAGTTGGCAAGCTGCGCACACAATCGCAGTGTTGTACAGCTTGTTTCATCACCTTTGCGAAGTTGCCGCTCTCTCCGGCTCCCGGAGACGAAGAAGCTGCTTCTTCGCGCAAAGACGATTCTGCCGCTCACAGTGCTCTGCGGTGTGCGCCTTCTGCCGAAAGAGGCACGGGAGCTGTGCTTAGCTCTGCAGAGCACCGTACCTTCGTCTTTAGCCTCTCTTCTCGTCTACATCTTAGCAAAAAGCTTTTCCACTCTGTCTGGCAAGGAGAAACTGTGCCAGCCCAGAAAACATCTCCCATCGTGTTCTAGAGGCTGCACGGAGGTCTGCCGAGTGTTTTGCAAGAAGAGAAAGAAAGTTGTCCAAAACAGCTTGCAATCGAATGTTCATGTGAATAGAAAAGGCAGGAGAGTGGTCAGGTACTGTTTTCTCTCAGTTGGCAAGCTGCGCACACAATCGCAGTGTTGTACAGCTTGTTTCATCACCTTTGCGAAGTTGCCGCTCTCTCCGGCTCTCGGAGACGAAGAAGCTGCTTCTTTGCGCAAAGACGATTCTGCCGCTCACAGTGCTCTGCGGTGTGCGCCTTCTGCCGAAAGACGTCCGGGAGCGGTGCTTAGCTCTGCAGAGCACCATACCTGCTTCTTTAGCCTCTCTTCTCGTCTACATCTTAGCAAAAAGCTTTTCCACTCTGTCTGGCAAGGAGAAACTGTGCCAGCACAGAAAACATCTCCCATCGTGTTCTAGAAGCTGCACGGAGGTCTGCCGAGTGTTTTGCAAGAAGAGAAAGAAAGTTGTCCAAAACAGCTTGCAATCGAATGTTCATGTGAATAGAAAAGGCAGGAGAGTGGTCAGGTACTGTTTTCTCTCAGTTGGCAAGCTGCGCACACAATCGCAGTGTTGTACAGCTTGTTTCATCACCTTTGCGAAGTTGCCGCTCTCTCCGGCTCCCGGAGACGAAGAAGCTGCTTCTTCGTGCAAAGACGATTCTGCCGCTCACAGTGCTCTGCGGTGTGCGCCTTCTGCCGAAAGAAGTCCGGGAGCGGTGCTTAGCTCTGCAGAGCACCGTACCTTCGTCTTTAGCCTCTCTTCTCGTCTACATCTTAGCAAAAAGCTTTTCCACTCTGTCTGGCAAGGAGAAACTTTGCCAGCACAGAAAACATCTCCCATCGTGTTCTAGAGGCTGCACGGAGGTCTGCCGAGTGTTTTGCAAGAAGAGAAAGAAAGTTGTCCAAAACAGCTTGCAATCGAATGTTCATGTGAATAGAAAAGGCAGGAGAGTGGTCTGGTACTGTTTTCTCTCAGTTGGCAAGCTGCGCACACAATCGCAGTGTTGTACAGCTTGTTTCATCACCTTTGCGAAGTTGCCGCTCTCTCCGGCTCCCGGAGACGAAGAAGCTGCTTCTTCGCGCAAAGACGATTCTGCCGCTCACAGTGCTCTGCGGTGTGCGCCTTCTGCCGAAAGAGGTCCGGGAGCTGTGCTTAGCTCTGCAGAGCACCGTACCTTCGTCTTTAGCCTCTCTTCTCGTCTACATCTTAGCAAAAAGCTTTTCCACTCTGTCTGGCAAGGAGAAACTGTGCCAGCACAAAAAACATCTCCCATCGTGTTCTAGAGGCTGCACGGAGGTCTGCCGAGTGTTTTGCAAGAAGAGAAAGAAAGTTGTCCAAAACAGCTTGCAATCGAATGTTCATGTGAATAGAAAAGGCAGGAGAGTGGTCAGGTACTGTTTTCTCTCAGTTGGCAAGCTGCGCACACAATCGCAGTGTTGTACAGATTGTTTCATCACCTTTGCGAAGTTGCCGCTCTCTCCGGCTCCCGGAGACGAAGAAGCTGCTTCTTCGCGCAAAGACGATTCTGCCGCTCACAGTGCTCTGCGGTGTGCGCCTTCTGCCGAAAGAAGTCCGGGAGCGATGCTTAGCTCTGCAGAGCACCGTACCTTCGTCTTTAGCCTCTCTTGTGGTCTACATCTTAGCAAAAAGCTTTTCCACTCTGTCTGGCAAGGAGAAACTGTGCCAGCCCAGAAAACATCTCCCATCGTGTTCTAGAGGCTGCACGGAGGTCTGCCGAGTGTTTTGCAAGAAGAGAAAGAAAGTTGTCCAAAACAGCTTGCAATCGAATGTTCATGTGAATAGAAAAGGCAGGAGAGTGGTCAGGTACTGTTTTCTCTCAGTTGGCAAGCTGCGCACACAATCGCAGTGTTGTACAGCTTGTTTCATCACCTTTGCGAAGTTGCCGCTCTCTCCGGCTCTCGGAGACGAAGAAGCTGCTTCTTTGCGCAAAGACGATTCTGCCGCTCACAGTGCTCTGCGGTGTGCGCCTTCTGCCGAAAGACGTCCGGGAGCGGTGCTTAGCTCTGCAGAGCACCATACCTGCTTCTTTAGCCTCTCTTCTCGTCTACATCTTAGCAAAAAGCTTTTCCACTCTGTCTGGCAAGGAGAAACTGTGCCAGCACAGAAAACATCTCCCATCGTGTTCTAGAAGCTGCACGGAGGTCTGCCGAGTGTTTTGCAAGAAGAGAAAGAAAGTTGTCCAAAACAGCTTGCAATCGAATGTTCATGTGAATAGAAAAGGCAGGAGAGTGCTCAGGTACTGTTTTCTCTCAGTTGGCAAGCTGCGCACACAATCGCAGTGTTGTACAGCTTGTTTCATCACCTTTGCGAAGTTGCCGCTCTCTCCGGCTCCCGGAGACGAAGAAGCTGCTTCTTCGTGCAAAGACGATTCTGCCGCTCACAGTGCTCTGCGGTGTGCGCCTTCTGCCGAAAGAAGTCCGGGAGCGGTGCTTAGCTCTGCAGAGCACCGTACCTTCGTCTTTAGCCTCTCTTCTCGTCTACATCTTAGCAAAAAGCTTTTCCACTCTGTCTGGCAAGGAGAAACTTTGCCAGCACAGAAAACATCTCCCATCGTGTTCTAGAGGCTGCACGGAGGTCTGCCGAGTGTTTTGCAAGAAGAGAAAGAAAGTTGTCCAAAACAGCTTGCAATCGAATGTTCATGTGAATAGAAAAGGCAGGAGAGTGGTCTGGTACTGTTTTCTCTCAGTTGGCAAGCTGCGCACACAATCGCAGTGTTGTACAGCTTGTTTCATCACCTTTGCGAAGTTGCCGCTCTCTCCGGCTCCCGGAGACGAAGAAGCTGCTTCTTCGCGCAAAGACGATTCTGCCGCTCACAGTGCTCTGCGGTGTGCGCCTTCTGCCGAAAGAGGTCCGGGAGCTGTGCTTAGCTCTGCAGAGCACCGTACCTTCGTCTTTAGCCTCTCTTCTCGTCTACATCTTAGCAAAAAGCTTTTCCACTCTGTCTGGCAAGGAGAAACTGTGCCAGCACAAAAAACATCTCCCATCGTGTTCTAGAGGCTGCACGGAGGTCTGCCGAGTGTTTTGCAAGAAGAGAAAGAAAGTTGTCCAAAACAGCTTGCAATCGAATGTTCATGTGAATAGAAAAGGCAGGAGAGTGGTCAGGTACTGTTTTCTCTCAGTTGGCAAGCTGCGCACACAATCGCAGTGTTGTACAGATTGTTTCATCACCTTTGCGAAGTTGCCGCTCTCTCCGGCTCCCGGAGACGAAGAAGCTGCTTCTTCGCGCAAAGACGATTCTGCCGCTCACAGTGCTCTGCGGTGTGCGCCTTCTGCCGAAAGAAGTCCGGGAGCGATGCTTAGCTCTGCAGAGCACCGTACCTTCGTCTTTAGCCTCTCTTGTGGTCTACATCTTAGCAAAAAGCTTTTCCACTCTGTCTGGCAAGGAGAAACTGTGCCAGCACAAAAAACATCTCCCATCGTGTTCTAGAGGCTGCACGGAGGTCTGCCGAGTGTTTTGCAAGAAGAGAAAGAAAGTTGTCCAAAACAGCTTGCAATCGAATGTTCATGTGAATAGAAAAGGCAGGAGAGTGGTCAGGTACTGTTTTCTCTCAGTTGGCAAGCTGCGCACACAATCGCAGTGTTGTACAGCTTGTTTCATCACCTTTGCGAAGTTGCCGCTCTCTCCGGCTCCCGGAGACGAAGAAGCTGCTTCTTCGCGCAAAGACGATTCTGCCGCTCACAGTGCTCTGCGGTGTGCGCCTTCTGCCGAAAGAGGCACGGGAGCTGTGCTTAGCTCTGCAGAGCACCGTACCTTCGTCTTTAGCCTCTCTTCTCATCTACATCTTAGCAAAAAGCTTTTCCACTCTGTCTGGCAAGGAGAAACTGTGCCAGCACAAAAAACATCTCCCATCGTGTTCTAGAGGCTGCACGGAGGTCTGCCGAGTGTTTTGCAAGAAGAGAAAGAAAGTTGTCCAAAACAGCTTCCAATCGAATGTTCATGTGAATAGAAAAGGCAGGAGAGTGGTCAGGTACTGTTTTCTCTCAGTTGGCAAGCTGCGCACACAATCGCAGTGTTGTACAGCTTGTTTCATCACCTTTACCAAGTTGCCGCTCTCTCCGGCTCCCGGAGACGAAGAAGCTGCTTCTTCGCGCAAAGACGATTCTGCCGCTCACAGTGCTCTGCGGTGTGCGCCTTCTGCTGAAAAAGGCACGGGAGCGGTGCTTAGCTCTGCAGAGCACCGTACCTTCGTCTTTAGCCTCTCTTCTCGTCTACATCCTAGGAAAAAGCTTTTCCACTCTGTCTGGCAAGGAGAAACTGTGCCAGCACAGAAAACATCTCCCATGGTCTTCTAGAGGCTGCACGGAAGTCTGCCGAGTGTTTTGCAAGAAGAGAAAGAAAGTTGTCCAAAACAGCTTGCAATCGAATGTTCATGTGAATAAAAAAGGCAGGAGAATGGTCAGGTACTGTTTTCTCTCCGTTGGCAAGCTGCGCACACAATCGCAGTGTTGTACAGCTTGTTTCATCACCTTTGCGAAGTTGCCGCTCTCTCCGGCTCCCGGAGACGAAGAAGCTGCTTCTTCGCGCAAAGACGATTCTGCCGCTCACAGTGCTCTGCGGTGTGCGCCTTCTGCCGAAAGAGGCCCGGGAGCGGTGCTTAGCTCTGCAGAGCACCGTACCTTCGTCTTTAGTCTCTCTTCTCGTCTACATCTTAGCTAAAAGCTTTTCCACTCTGTCTGGCAAGGAGAAACTTTGCCAGCACAGAAAACATCTCCCATTGTCTTCTAGAGGCTGCACCGAGGTCTGCCGAGTGTTTTGCACGAAGAGAAAGAAAGTTGTCCAAAACAGCTTGCAATCGAATGTTCATGTGAATAGAAAAGGCAGGAGAGTGGTCAGGTACTGTTTTCTCTCAGTTGGCAAGCTGCGCACACAATCGCAGTGTTGTACAGCTTGTTTCATCACCTTTGCGAAGTTGCCGCTCTCTCCGGCTCCCGGAGACGAAGAAGCTGCTTCTTCGCGCAAAGACGATTCTGCCGCTCACAGTGCTCTGCGGTGTGCGCCTTCTGCCGAAAGACGCCCGGGAGCTGTGCTTAGCTCTGCAGAGCACCGTACCTTCGTCTTTAGCCTCTCTTCTCATCTACATCTTAGCAAAAAGCTTTTCCACTCTGTCTGGCAAGGAGAAACTGTGCCAGCACAGAAAACATCTCCCATCGTGTTCTAGAGGCTGCACGGAGGTCTGCCGAGTGTTTTGCAAGAAGAGAAATAAAGTTGTCCAAAACAGCTTGCAATCGAATGTTCATGTGAATAGAAAAGGCAGGAGAGTGGTCAGGTACTGTTTTCTCTCAGTTGGCAAGCTGCGCACACAATCGCAGTGTTGTACAGATTGTTTCATCACCTTTGCCAAGTTGCCGCTCTCTCCGGCTCCCGGAGACGAAGAAGCTGCTTCTTCGCGCAAAGACGATTCTGCCGCTCACAGTGCTCTGCGGTGTGCGCCTTCTGCCGAAAAAGGCACGGGAGCGGTGCTTAGCTCTGCAGAGCACCGTACCTTCGTCTTTAGCCTCTCTTCTCGTCTACATCCTAGGAAAAAGCTTTTCAACTCTGTCTGGCAAGGAGAAACTTTGCCAGCACAGAAAACATCTCCCATGGTCTTCTAGAGGCTGCACGGAAGTCTGCCGAGTGTTTTGCAAGAAGAGAAAGAAAGTTGTCCAAAACAGCTTGCAATCGAATGTTCATGTGAATAAAAAAGGCAGGAGAATGGTCAGGTACTGTTTTCTCTCCGTTGGCAAGCTGCGCACACAATCGCAGTGTTGTACAGCTTGTTTCATCACCTTTGCGAAGTTGCCGCTCTCTCCGGCTCCCGGAGACGAAGAAGCTGCTTCTTCGCGCAAAGACGATTCTGCCGCTCACAGTGCTCTGCGGTGTGCGCCTTCTGCCGAAAGAGGTCCGGGAGCTGTGCTTAGCTCTGCAGAGCACCGTACCTTCGTCTTTAGCCTCTCTTCTCGTCTACATCTTAGCAAAAAGCTTTTCCACTCTGTCTGGCAAGGAGAAACTGTGCCAGCACAAAAAACATCTCCCATCGTGTTCTAGAGGCTGCACGGAGGTCTGCCGAGTGTTTTGCAAGAAGAGAAAGAAAGTTGTCCAAAACAGCTTGCAATCGAATGTTCATGTGAATAGAAAAGGCAGGAGAGTGGTCAGGTACTATTTTCTCTCAGTTGGCAAGCTGCGCACAAAATCGCAGTGTTGTACAGCTTGTTTCATCACCTTTGCGAAGTTGCCGCTCTCTCCGGCTCCCGGAGACGAAGAAGCTGCTTCTTCGCGCAAAGACGATTCTGCCGCTCACAGTGCTCTGCGGTGTGCGCCTTCTGCCGAAAGAGGTCCGGGAGCTGTGCTTAGCTCTGCAGAGTACCATACGTGCTTCTTTAGCCTCGCTTCTCGTCTACATCTTAGCAAAAAGCTTTTCCACTCTGTCTGGCAAGGACAAACTGTGCCAGCACAGAAAACATCTCCCATCGTGTTCTAGAGGCTGCACGGAGGTCTGCTGAGTGTTTTGCAAGAAGAGAAAGAAAGTTGTCCAAAACAGCTCGCAATCGAATGTTCATGTGAATAGAAAAGGCAGGAGAGTGGTCAGGTACTGTTTTCTCTCAGTTGGCAAGCTGCGCACACAATCGCAGTGTTGTACAGCTTGTTTCATCACCTTTGCGAAGTTGCCGCTCTCTCCGGCTCCCGGAGACGAAGAAGCTGCTTCTTCGCGCAAAGACGATTCTGCCGCTCACAGTGCTCTGCGGTGTGCGCCTTCTGCCGAAAGACGCCCGGGAGCGGTGCTTAGCTCTGCAGAGCACCGTACCTTCGTCTTTAGCCTCTCTTCTCGTCTACATCTTAGCAAAAAGCTTTTCCACTCTGTCTGGCAAGGAGAAACTGTGCCAGCACAGAAAACATCTCCCATCGTGTTCTAGAGGCTGCACGGAGGTCTGCCGAGTGTTTTGCAAGAAGAGAAAGAAAGTTGTCCAAAACAGCTTGCAATCGAATGTTCATGTGAATAGAAAAGGCAGGAGAGTGGTCAGGTACTGTTTTCTCTCACTTGGCAAGCTGCGCACACAATCGCAGTGTTGTACAGCTTGTTTCATCACCTTTGGAAGTTGCCGCTCTCTCCGGCTCCCGGAGACGAAGAAGCTGCTTCTTCGCGCAAAGACGATTCTGCCGCTCACAGTGCTCTGCGGTGTGCGCCTTCTGCCGAAATAGGCACGGGAGCGGTGCTTAGCTCTGCAGAGCACCGTACCTTCGTCTTTAGCCTCTCTTCTCGTCTACATCTTAGTAAAAAGCTTTTCCACTCTGTCTGGCAAGGAGAAACTGTGCCAGCACAGAAAACATCTCCCATGGTCTTATAGAGGCTGCTCGGAGGTCTGCCGTGTGTTTTGCCAGAAGAGAAAGAAAGTTATCCAAACCAGCTTGCAATCGAATGTTCATGTGAATAAAAAAGGCAGGAGAGTGGTCAGGTACTGTTTTCTCTCAGTTGGCAAGCTGCGCACACAATCGCAGTGTTGTACAGCTTGTTTCATCACCTTTGCCAAGTTGCCGCTCTCTCCGGCTCCCGGAGACGAAGAAGCTGCTTCTTCGCGCAAAGACGATTCTGCCGCTCACAGGTCTCTGCGGTGTGCGCCTTCTGCCGAAGAGGCCCGGGAGCTGTGCATAGCTCTGCAGAGCACCGTACCTTCGTCTTCAGCCTCTCTTCTCGTCTACATCTTAGTAAAAAGCTTTTCCACTCTGTCTGGCAAGGAGAAACTGTGCCAGCACAAAAAACATCTCCCATCGTGTTCCAGAGGCTGCACGGAGGTCTGCCGAGTGTTTTGCAAGAAGAGAAAGAAAGTTGTCCAAAACAGCTTGCAATCGAATGTTCATGTGAATAGAAAAGGCAGGAGAGTGGTCAGGTACTGTTTTCTCCCACTTGGCAAGCTGCGCACACAATCGCAGTGTTGTACAGCTTGTTTCATCACCTTTGCGAAGTTGCCGCTCTCTCCGGCTCCCGGAGACGAAGAAGCTGCTTCTTCGCGCAAAGACGATTCTGCCGCTCACTGGGCTCTGCGGTGTGCGCCTTCTGCCGAAAGAGGTCCGGGAGCGATGCTTAGCTCTGCAGAGTACCATACGTGCTTCTTTAGCCTCTCTTCTCGTCTACATCTTAGCAAAAAGCTTTTCCACTCTGTCTGGCAAGGAGAAACTGTGCCAGCACAGAAAACATCTCCCATCGTGTTCTAGAGGCTACACGGAGGTCTGCCGAGTGTTTTGCAAGAAGAAAAAGAAAGTTGTCCAAAACAGCTTGCAATCGAATATTCATGTGAATAGAAAAGGCAGGAGAGTGGTCAGGTACTGTTTTCTCTCACTTGGCAAGCTGCGCACACAATCGCAGTGTTGTACAGCTTGTTTCATCACCTTTGCGAAGTTGCCGCTCTCTCCGGCTGCCGGAGACGAAGAAGCTGCTTCTTCGCGCAAAGACGATTCTGCCGCTCACAGTGCTCTGCGGTGTGCGCCTTCTGCCGAAAGACGTCCGGGAGCGGTGCTTAGCTCTGCAGAGCACCATACCTGCTTCTTTAGCCTCTCTTCTCTTCTACATCTTAGCAAAAAGCTTTTCCACTCTGTCTGGCAAGGAGAAACTGTGCCAGCACAGAAAACATCTCCCATCGTGTTCTAGAGGCTGCACGGAGGTCTGCCGAGTGTTTTGCAAGAAGAAAAAGAAAGTTGTCCAAAACAGCTTGCAATCGAATGTTCATGTGAATAGAAAAGGCAGGAGAGTGGTCAGGTACTGTTTTCTCTCAGTTGGCAAGCTGCGCACACAATCGCAGTGTTGTACAGCTTGTTTCATCACCTTTGCGAAGTTGCCGCTCTCTCCGGCTCCCGGAGACGAAGAAGCTGCTTCTTCGCGCAAAGACGATTCTGCCGCTCACAGGTCTCTGCGGTGTGCGCCTTCTGCCGAAAGAAGTCCGGGAGCGATGCTTAGCTCTGCTGAGTACGATACGTGCTTCTTTAACCACGCTTCTCGTCTACATCTTAGCAAAAAGCTTTTCCACTCTGTCTGGCAAGGAGAAACTGTGCCAGCACAAAAAACATCTCCCATCGTTTTCTAGAGGCTGAACGGAGGTCTGCCGAGTGTTTTGCAAGAAGAGAAAGAAAGTTGTCCAAAACAGCTTACAATCGAATGTTCATGTGAATAGAAAAGGCAGGAGAGTGGTCAGGTACTGTTTTCTCTCACTTGGCAAGCTGCGCACACAATCGCAGTGTTGTACAGCTTGTTTCATCACCTTTGCGAAGCTGCCGCTCTCTCCGGCTCCCGGAGACGAAGAAGCTGCTTCTTCGCGCAAAGACGATTCTGCCGCTCACAGTGCTCTGCAGTGTTTGTCTTCTGCCGAAAGAGGTCCGGGAGCGGTGCTTAGCTCTGCAGAGCACCGTACCTTCATCTTTAGCCTCTCTTCTCGTCTACATCTTAGCAAAAAGCTTTTCCACTCTGTCTGGCAAGGAGAAACTGTGCAAGCACAGAAAACATCTCCCATCGTGTTCTAGAGGCTGCACGGAGGTCTGCCGAGTGTTTTGCAAGAAGAGAAAGAAAGTTGTCCAAAACAGCTTGCAATCGAATGTTCATATGAATAGAAAAGGCAGGAGTGTGGTCAGGTACTGTTTTCTCTCAGTTGGCAAGCTGCGCACACAATCGCAGTGTTGTACAGCTTGTTTCATCACCTTTGCCAAGTTGCCGCTCTCTCCGGCTCCCGGAGACGAAGAAGCTGCTTCTTCGCGCAAAGACGATTCTGCCGCTCACTGTGCTCTGCGGTGTGCGCCTTCTGCCGAAAGAGGTCCGGGAGCGGTGCTTAGCTCTGCAGAGCACCGTACCTTCGTCTTTAGTCTCTCTTCTCGTCTACATCTTTGCAAAAAGCTTTTCCACTCTGTCTGGCATGGAGAAACTGTGCCAGCACAGAAAACATCTCCCATCGTCTTCTAGAGGCTGCACGGAGGTCTGCCGAGTGTTTTGCAAGAAGAGAAAGAAAGTTGTCCAAAACAGCTTGCAATCGAATGTTCATGTGAATCGAAAAGGCAGGAGAGTGGTCAGGTACTGTTTTCTCTCACTTGGCAAGCTGCGCACACAATCGCAGTGTTGTACAGCTTGTTTCATCACCTTTGCGAAGTTGCCGCTCTCTCCGGCTCCCGGAGACGAAGAAGCTGCTTCTTCGCGCAAAGACGATTCTGCCGCTCACAGTGCTCTGCGGTGTGCGCCCTCTGCCGAAAGAGGCACGGGAGCGGTGCTTAGCTCTGCAGAGCACCGTACCTTCGTCTTTAGCCTCTCTTCTCGTCTACATCTTAGCAAAAAGCTTTTCCACTCTGTCTGGCAAGGAGAAACTGTGCCAGCACAGAAAACATCTCCCATCGTGTTCTAGAGGCTGCACGGAGGTCTGCCGAGTGTTTTGCAAGAAGAGAAAGAAAGTTGTCCAAAACAGCTTGCAATCGAATGTTCATGTGAATAGAAAAGGCAGGAGAGTGGTCAGGTACTGTTTTCTCTCACTTGGCAAGCTGCGCACACAATCGCAGTGTTGTACAGCTTGTTTCATCACCTTTTCGAAGCCGCCGCTCTCTCCGGCTCCCGGAGACGAAGAAGCTGCTTCTTCGCGCAAAGACGATTCTGCCGCTCACAGTGCTCTGCGGTGTGCGCCTTCTGCCGAAAGAGATCCGGGAGCGGTGCTTAGCTCTGCAGAGCACCGTACCTTCGTCTTTAGCCTCTCTTCTCGTCTACATCTTAGCAAAAAGCTTTTCCACTCTGTCTGGCAAGGAGAAACTGTGCCAGCACAGAAAACATCTCCCATCGTGTTCTAGAGGCTGCACGGAGGTCTGCCGAGTGTTTTGCAAGAAGAGAAAGAAAGTTGTCCAAAACAGCTTGCAATCGAATGTTCATGTGAATAGAAAAGGCAGGAGAGTGGTCAGGTACTGTTTTCTCTCACTTGGCAAGCTGCGCACACAATCGCAGTGTTGTACAGCTTGTTTCATCACCTTTTCGAAGCTGCCGCTCTCTCCGGCTCCCGGAGACGAAGAAGCTGCTTCTTCGCGCAAAGACGATTCTGCCGCTCACAGTGCTCTGCGGTGTGCGCCTTCTGCCGAAAGAGGTCCGGGAGCGGTGCTTAGCTCTGCAGAGCACCGTACCTTCGTCTTTAGCCTCTCTTCTCGTCTACATCTTAGCAAAATGCTTTTCCACTCTGTCTGGCAAGGAGAAACTTTGCCAGCACAGAAAACATCTCCCATCCTGTTCTAGAAGCTGCACGGAGGTCTGCCGAGTGTTTTGCAAGAAGAGAAAGAAAGTTGTCCAAAACAGCTTGCAATCGAATGTTCATGTGAATAGAAAAGGCAGGAGAGTGGTCAGGTACTGTTTTCTCTCACTTGGCAAGCTGCGCACACAATCGCAGTGTTGTACAGCTTGTTTCATCACCTTTGCGAAGTTGCCGCTCTCTCCGGCTCCCGGAGACGAAGAAGCTGCTTCTTCGCGCAAAGACGATTCTGCCGCTCACAGTGCTCTGCGGTGTGCGCCTTCTGCCGAAAGACGTCCGGGAGCTGTGCTTAGCTCTGCAGAGCACCGTACCATCGTCTTTAGCCTCTCTTCTCGTCTACATCTTAGCAAAAAGCTTTTCCACTCTGTCTGGCAAGGAGAAACTGTGCCAGCACAGAAAACATCTCCCATCGTGTTCTAGAGGCTGCACGGAGGTCTGCCGAGTGTTTTGCAATAAGAGAAAGAAAGTTTTCCAAAACAGCTTGCAATCGAATGTTCATGTGAATAGAAAAGGCAGGAGAGTGGTCAGGTACTGTTTTCTCTCACTTGGCAAGCTGCGCACACAATCGCAGTGTTGTACAGCTTGTTTCATCACCTTTGCGAAGCTGCCGCTCTCTCCGGCTCCCGGAGACGAAGAAGCTGCTTCTTCGCGCAAAGACGATTCTGCCGCTCACAGTGCTCTGCGGTGTGCGCCTTCTGCCGAAAGACGTCCGGAAGCGGTGCTTAGCTCTGCAGAGCACCATACCTGCTTCTTTAGCCTCTCTTCTCGTCTACATCTTAGCAAAAAGCTTTTCCACTCTGTCTGGCAAGGAGAAACTGTGCCAGCACAGAAAACATCTCCCATCGTGTTCTAGATGCTGCACGGAGGTCTGCCGAGTGTTTTGCAAGAAGAAAAAGAAAGTTGTCCAAAACAGCTTGCAATCGAATGTTCATGTGAATAGAAAAGGCAGGAGAGTGGTCAGGTACTGTTTTCTCTCACTTGGCAAGCTGCGCACACAATCGCAGTGTTGTACAGCTTGTTTCATCACCTTTGCGAAGTTGCCGCTCTCTCCGGCTCCCGGAGACGAAGAAGCTGCTTCTTCGCGCAAAGACGATTCTGCCGCTCACAGTGCTCTGCGGTGTGCGCCTTCTGCCGAAAGACGTCCGGGAGCTGTGCTTAGCTCTGCAGAGCACCGTACCTTCGTCTTTAGCCTCTCTTCTCGTCTACATCTTAGCAAAAAGCTTTTCCACTCTGTCTGGCAAGGAGAAACTGTGCCAGCACAAAAAACATCTCCCATCGTGTTCTAGAGGCTGCACGGAGGTCTGCCGAGTGTTTTGCAAGAAGAGAAAGAAAGTTGTCCAAAACAGCTTGCAATCGAATGTTCATGTGAATAGAAAAGGCAGGAGAGTGGTCAGGTACTGTTTTCTCCCACTTGGCAAGCTGCGCACACAATCGCAGTGTTGTACAGATTGTTTCATCACCTTTGCGAAGTTGCCGCTCTCTCCGGCTCCCGGAGACGAAGAAGCTGCTTCTTCGCGCAAAGACGATTCTGCCGCTCACAGTGCTCTGCGGTGTGCGCCTTCTGCCGAAAGAAGTCCGGGAGCGATGCTTAGCTCTGCAGAGCACCGTACCTTCGTCTTTAGCCTCTCTTCTCGTCTACATCTTAGCAAAAAGCTTTTCCACTCTGTCTGGCAAGGAGAAACTGTGCCAGCACAAAAAACATCTCCCATCGTGTTCTAGAGGCTGCACGGAGGTCTGCCGAGTGTGTTGCAAGAAGAGAAAGAAAGTTGTCCAAAACAGCTTGCAATCGAATGTTCATGTGAATAGAAAAGGCAGGAGAGTGGTCAGGTACTGTTTTCTCTCACTTGGCAAGCTGCGCACACAATCGCAGTGTTGTACAGCTTGTTTCATCACCTTTGCGAAGTTGCCGCTCTCTCCGGCTCCCGGAGACGAAGAAGCTGCTTCTTCGCGCAAAGACGATTCTGCCGCTCACAGTGCTCTGCGGTGTGCGCCTTCTGCCGAAAGAAGTCCGGGAGCGATGCTTAGCTCTGCAGAGTACCATACGTGCTTCTTTAGCCTCGCTTCTCGTCTACATCTTAGCAAAAAGCTTTTCCACTCTGTCTGGCAAGGAGAAACTGTGCCAGCACAGAAAACACCTCCCATCGTCTTCTAGAGGCTGAACGGAGGTCTGCCGAGTGTTTTGCAAGAAGAGAAAGAAAGTTGTCCAAAACAGCTTGCAATCGAATGTTCATGTGAATAGAAAAGGCAGGAGAGTGGTCAGGTACTGTTTTCTCTCAGTTGGCAAGCTGCGCACACAATCGCAGTGTTGTACAGATTGTTTCATCACCTTTGCGAAGTTGCCGCTCTCTCCGGCTCCCGGAGACGAAGAAGCTGCTTCTTCGCGCAAAGACGATTCTGCCGCTCACAGGTCTCTGCGGTGTGCGCCTTCTGCCGAAAGAAGTCCGGGAGCGATGCTTAGCTCTGCAGAGTACCATACGTGCTTCTTCAGCCTCGCTTCTCGTCTACATCTTAGCAAAAAGCTTTTCCACTCTGTCTGGCAAGGAGAAACTGTGCCAGCACAGAAAACACCTCCCATCGTCTTCTAGAGGCTGAACGGAGGACTGCCGAGTGTTTTGCAAGAAGAGAAAGAAAGTTGTCCAAAACAGCTTGCAATCGAATGTTCAAGTGAATAGAAAAGGCAGGAGAGTGGTCAGGTACTGTTTTCTCTCACTTGGCAAGCTGCGCACACAATCGCAGTGTTGTACAGCTTGTTTTATCACCTTTGCGAAGTTGCCGCTCTCTCCGGCTCCCGGAGACGAAGAAGCTGCTTCTTCGCGCAAAGACGATTCTGCCGCTCACAGTGCTCTGCGGTGTGCGCCTTCTGCCGAAAGACGTCCGGGAGCGGTGCTTAGCTCTGCAGAGCACCGTACCTTCGTCTTTAGCCTCTCTTCTCGTCTACATCTTAGCAAAAAGCTTTTCCACTCTGTCTGGCAAGGAGAAACTGTGCCAGCACAAAAAACATCTCCCATCGTGTTCTAGAGGCTGCACGGAGGTCTCCCGAGTGTTTTGCAAGAAGAGAAAGAAAGTTGTCCAAAACAGCTTGCAATCGAATGTTCATGTGAATAGAAAAGGCAGGAGAGTGGTCTGGTACTGTTTTCTCTCAGTTGGCAAGCTGCGCACACAATCGCAGTGTTGTACAGCTTGTTTCATCACCTTTGCGAAGTTACCGCTCTCTCCGGCTCCCGGAGACGAAGAAGCTGCTTCTTCGCGCAAAGACGATTCTGCCGCTCACAGTGCTCTGCGGTGTGCGCCTTCTGCCGAAAGAGGTCCGGGAGCTGTGCTTAGCTCTGCAGAGCACCGTACCTTCGTCTTTAGCCTCTCTTCTCGTCTACATCTTAGCAAAAAGCTTTTCCACTCTGTCTGGCAAGGAGAAACTGTGCCAGCACAAAAAACATCTCCCATCGTGTTCTAGAGGCTGCACGGAGGTCTGCCGAGTGTTTTGCAAGAAGAGAAAGAAAGTTGTCCAAAACAGCTTGCAATCGAATGTTCATGTGAATAGAAAAGGCAGGAGAGTGGTCAGGTACTGTTTTCTCTCACTTGGCAAGCTGCGCACACAATCGCAGTGTTGTACAGATTGTTTCATCACCTTTGCGAAGTTGCCGCTCTCTCCGGCTCCCGGAGACGAAGAAGCTGCTTCTTCGCGCAAAGACGATTCTGCCGCTCACAGTGCTCTGCGGTGTGCGCTTTCTGCCGAAAGAAGTCCGGGAGCGATGCTTAGCTCTGCAGAGTACCATACGTGCTTCTTTAGCCTCGCTTCTCGTCTACATCTTAGCAAAAAGCTTTTCCACTCTGTCTGGCAAGGAGAAACTGTGCCAGCACAGAAAACACCTCCCATCGTCTTCTAGAGGCTGAACGGAGGTCTGCCGAGTGTTTTGCAAGAAGAGAAAGAAAGTTGTCCAAAACAGCTTGCAATCGAATGTTCAAATGAATAGAAAAGGCAGGAGAGTGGTCAGGTACTGTTTTCTCTCAGTTGGCAAGCTGCGCACACAATCGCAGTGTTGTACAGCTTGTTTCATCACCTTTGCGAAGCTGCCGCTCTCTCCGGCTCCCGGAGACGAAGAAGCTGCTTCTTCGCGCAAAGACGATTCTGCCGCTCACAGTGCTCTGCGGTGTGCGCCTTCTGCCGAAAGACGTCCGGGAGCGGTGCTTAGCTCTGCAGAGCACCATACCTGCTTCTTTAGCCTCTCTTCTCGTCTACATCTTAGCAAAAAGCTTTTCCACTCTGTCTGGCAAGGAGAAACTGTGCCAGCACAGAAAACATCTCCCATCGTGTTCTAGAGGCTGCACGGAGGTCTGCCGAGTGTTTTGCAAGAAGAGAAGGAAAGTTGTCCAAAACAGCTTGCAATCGAATGTTCAAGTGAATAGAAAAGGCAGGAGAGTGGTCAGGTACTGTTTTCTCTCACTTGGCAAGCTGCGCACACAATCGCAGTGTTGTACAGCTTGTTTCATCACCTTTGCAAAGTTGCCGCTCTCCCCAGCTCCCGGAGACGAAGAAGCTGATTCTTCGCGCAAAGACGATTCTGCCGCTCACTGTGCTCTGCGGTGTGCGCCTTCTGCCGAAAGAAGTCCGGGAGCGATGCTTAGCTCTGCAGAGTACCATACGTGCTTCTTTAGCCACGCTTCTCGTCTACATCTTAGCAAAAAGCTTTTCCACTCTGTCTGGCATGGAGAAACTGTGCCAGCACAGAAAACATCTCCCATCGTCTTCTAGAGGCTGCACGGAGGTCTGCCGAGTGTTTTGCAAGAAGAGAAAGAAAGTTGTCCAAAACAGCTTGCAATCGAATGTTCATGTGAATAGAAAAGGCAGGAGAGTGGTCAGGTACTGTTTTCTCTCAGTTGGCAAGCTGCGCACACAATCGCAGTGTTGTACAGCTTGTTTCATCACCTTTGCGAAGTTACCGCTCTCTCCGGCTCCCGGAGACGAAGAAGCTGCTTCTTCGCGCAAAGACGATTCTGCCGCTCACAGTGCTCTGCGGTGTGCGCCTTCTGCCGAAAGAGGTCCGGGAGCGGTGCTTAGCTCTGCAGAGCACCGTACCTTCGTCTTTAGCCTCTCTTCTCGTCTACATCTTAGCAAAAAGCTTTTCCACTCTGTCTGGCAAGGAGAAACTGTGCCAGCACAAAAAACATCTCCCATCGTGTTCTAGAGGCTGCACGGAGGTCTGCCGAGTGTTTTGCAAGAAGAGAAAGAAAGTTGTCCAAAACAGCTTGCAATCGAATGTTCATGTGAATAGAAAAGGCAGGAGAGTGGTCAGGTACTGTTTTCTCTCAGTTGGCAAGCTGCGCACACAATCGCAGTGTTGTACAGATTGTTTCATCACCTTTGCGAAGTTGCCGCTCTCTCCGGCTCCCGGAGACGAAGAAGCTGCTTCTTCGCGCAAAGACGATTCTGCCGCTCACAGGTCTCTGCGGTGTGCGCCTTCTGCCGAAGAGGCCCGGGAGCTGTGCATAGCTCTGCAGAGCACCGTACCTTCGTCTTCAGCCTCTCTTCTCGTCTACATCTTAGTAAAAAGCTTTTCCACTCTGTCTGGCAAGGAGAAACTGTGCCAGCACAAAAAACATCTCCCATCGTGTTCCAGAGGCTGCACGGAGGTCTGCCGAGTGTTTTGCAAGAAGAGAAAGAAAGTTGTCCAAAACAGCTTGCAATCGAATGTTCATGTGAATAGAAAAGGCAGGAGAGTGGTCAGGTACTGTTTTCTCCCACTTGGCAAGCTGCGCACACAATCGCAGTGTTGTACAGCTTGTTTCATCACCTTTGCGAAGTTGCCGCTCTCTCCGGCTCCCGGAGACGAAGAAGCTGCTTCTTCGCGCAAAGACGATTCTGCCGCTCACTGGGCTCTGCGGTGTGCGCCTTCTGCCGAAAGAGGTCCGGGAGCGATGCTTAGCTCTGCAGAGTACCATACGTGCTTCTTTAGCCTCTCTTCTCGTCTACATCTTAGCAAAAAGCTTTTCCACTCTGTCTGGCAAGGAGAAACTGTGCCAGCACAGAAAACATCTCCCATCGTGTTCTAGAGGCTACACGGAGGTCTGCCGAGTGTTTTGCAAGAAGAAAAAGAAAGTTGTCCAAAACAGCTTGCAATCGAATATTCATGTGAATAGAAAAGGCAGGAGAGTGGTCAGGTACTGTTTTCTCTCACTTGGCAAGCTGCGCACACAATCGCAGTGTTGTACAGCTTGTTTCATCACCTTTGCGAAGTTGCCGCTCTCTCCGGCTGCCGGAGACGAAGAAGCTGCTTCTTCGCGCAAAGACGATTCTGCCGCTCACAGTGCTCTGCGGTGTGCGCCTTCTGCCGAAAGACGTCCGGGAGCGGTGCTTAGCTCTGCAGAGCACCATACCTGCTTCTTTAGCCTCTCTTCTCTTCTACATCTTAGCAAAAAGCTTTTCCACTCTGTCTGGCAAGGAGAAACTGTGCCAGCACAGAAAACATCTCCCATCGTGTTCTAGAGGCTGCACGGAGGTCTGCCGAGTGTTTTGCAAGAAGAAAAAGAAAGTTGTCCAAAACAGCTTGCAATCGAATGTTCATGTGAATAGAAAAGGCAGGAGAGTGGTCAGGTACTGTTTTCTCTCAGTTGGCAAGCTGCGCACACAATCGCAGTGTTGTACAGCTTGTTTCATCACCTTTGCGAAGTTGCCGCTCTCTCCGGCTCCCGGAGACGAAGAAGCTGCTTCTTCGCGCAAAGACGATTCTGCCGCTCACAGGTCTCTGCGGTGTGCGCCTTCTGCCGAAAGAAGTCCGGGAGCGATGCTTAGCTCTGCTGAGTACGATACGTGCTTCTTTAACCACGCTTCTCGTCTACATCTTAGCAAAAAGCTTTTCCACTCTGTCTGGCAAGGAGAAACTGTGCCAGCACAAAAAACATCTCCCATCGTGTTCTAGAGGCTGCACGGAGGTCTGCCGAGTGTTTTGCAAGAAGAGAAAGAAAGTTGTCCAAAACAGCTTACAATCGAATGTTCATGTGAATAGAAAAGGCAGGAGAGTGGTCAGGTACTGTTTTCTCTCACTTGGCAAGCTGCGCACACAATCGCAGTGTTGTACAGCTTGTTTCATCACCTTTGCGAAGCTGCCGCTCTCTCCGGCTCCCGGAGACGAAGAAGCTGCTTCTTCGCGCAAAGACGATTCTGCCGCTCACAGTGCTCTGCAGTGTTTGTCTTCTGCCGAAAGAGGACCGGGAGCGGTGCTTAGCTCTGCAGAGCACCGTACCTTCATCTTTAGCCTCTCTTCTCGTCTACATCTTAGCAAAAAGCTTTTCCACTCTGTCTGGCAAGGAGAAACTGTGCCAGCACAGAAAACATCTCCCATCGTGTTCTAGAGGCTGCACGGAGGTCTGCCGAGTGTTTTGCAAGAAGAGAAAGAAAGTTGTCCAAAACAGCTTGCAATCGAATGTTCATATGAATAGAAAAGGCAGGAGAGTGGTCAGGTACTGTTTTCTCTCAGTTGGCAAGCTGCGCACACAATCGCAGTGTTGTACAGCTTGTTTCATCACCTTTGCCAAGTTGCCGCTCTCTCCGGCTCCCGGAGACGAAGAAGCTGCTTCTTCGCGCAAAGACGATTCTGCCGCTCACTGTGCTCTGCGGTGTGCGCCTTCTGCCGAAAGAGGTCCGGGAGCGGTGCTTAGCTCTGCAGAGCACCGTACCTTCGTCTTTAGTCTCTCTTCTCGTCTACATCTTTGCAAAAAGCTTTTCCACTCTGTCTGGCATGGAGAAACTGTGCCAGCACAGAAAACATCTCCCATCGTCTTCTAGAGGCTGCACGGAGGTCTGCCGAGTGTTTTGCAAGAAGAGAAAGAAAGTTGTCCAAAACAGCTTGCAATCGAATGTTCATGTGAATCGAAAAGGCAGGAGAGTGGTCAGGTACTGTTTTCTCTCACTTGGCAAGCTGCGCACACAATCGCAGTGTTGTACAGCTTGTTTCATCACCTTTGCGAAGTTGCCGCTCTCTCCGGCTCCCGGAGACGAAGAAGCTGCTTCTTCGCGCAAAGACGATTCTGCCGCTCACAGTGCTCTGCGGTGTGCGCCCTCTGCCGAAAGAGGCACGGGAGCGGTGCTTAGCTCTGCAGAGCACCGTACCTTCGTCTTTAGCCTCTCTTCTCGTCTACATCTTAGCAAAAAGCTTTTCCACTCTGTCTGGCAAGGAGAAACTGTGCCAGCACAGAAAACATCTCCCATCGTGTTCTAGAGGCTGCACGGAGGTCTGCCGAGTGTTTTGCAAGAAGAGAAAGAAAGTTGTCCAAAACAGCTTGCAATCGAATGTTCATGTGAATAGAAAAGGCAGGAGAGTGGTCAGGTACTGTTTTCTCTCACTTGGCAAGCTGCGCACACAATCGCAGTGTTGTACAGCTTGTTTCATCACCTTTTCGAAGCCGCCGCTCTCTCCGGCTCCCGGAGACGAAGAAGCTGCTTCTTCGCGCAAAGACGATTCTGCCGCTCACAGTGCTCTGCGGTGTGCGCCTTCTGCCGAAAGAGATCCGGGAGCGGTGCTTAGCTCTGCAGAGCACCGTACCTTCGTCTTTAGCCTCTCTTCTCGTCTACATCTTAGCAAAAAGCTTTTCCACTCTGTCTGGCAAGGAGAAACTGTGCCAGCACAGAAAACATCTCCCATCGTGTTCTAGAGGCTGCACGGAGGTCTGCCGAGTGTTTTGCAAGAAGAGAAAGAAAGTTGTCCAAAACAGCTTGCAATCGAATGTTCATGTGAATAGAAAAGGCAGGAGAGTGGTCAGGTACTGTTTTCTCTCACTTGGCAAGCTGCGCACACAATCGCAGTGTTGTACAGCTTGTTTCATCACCTTTTCGAAGCTGCCGCTCTCTCCGGCTCCCGGAGACGAAGAAGCTGCTTCTTCGCGCAAAGACGATTCTGCCGCTCACAGTGCTCTGCGGTGTGCGCCTTCTGCCGAAAGAGGTCCGGGAGCGGTGCTTAGCTCTGCAGAGCACCGTACCTTCGTCTTTAGCCTCTCTTCTCGTCTACATCTTAGCAAAATGCTTTTCCACTCTGTCTGGCAAGGAGAAACTTTGCCAGCACAGAAAACATCTCCCATCCTGTTCTAGAAGCTGCACGGAGGTCTGCCGAGTGTTTTGCAAGAAGAGAAAGAAAGTTGTCCAAAACAGCTTGCAATCGAATGTTCATGTGAATAGAAAAGGCAGGAGAGTGGTCAGGTACTGTTTTCTCTCACTTGGCAAGCTGCGCACACAATCGCAGTGTTGTACAGCTTGTTTCATCACCTTTGCGAAGTTGCCGCTCTCTCCGGCTCCCGGAGACGAAGAAGCTGCTTCTTCGCGCAAAGACGATTCTGCCGCTCACAGTGCTCTGCGGTGTGCGCCTTCTGCCGAAAGACGTCCGGGAGCTGTGCTTAGCTCTGCAGAGCACCGTACCTTCGTCTTTAGCCTCTCTTCTCGTCTACATCTTAGCAAAAAGCTTTTCCACTCTGTCTGGCAAGGAGAAACTGTGCCAGCACAGAAAACATCTCCCATCGTGTTCTAGAGGCTGCACGGAGGTCTGCCGAGTGTTTTGCAATAAGAGAAAGAAAGTTTTCCAAAACAGCTTGCAATCGAATGTTCATGTGAATAGAAAAGGCAGGAGAGTGGTCAGGTACTGTTTTCTCTCACTTGGCAAGCTGCGCACACAATCGCAGTGTTGTACAGCTTGTTTCATCACCTTTGCGAAGCTGCCGCTCTCTCCGGCTCCCGGAGACGAAGAAGCTGCTTCTTCGCGCAAAGACGATTCTGCCGCTCACAGTGCTCTGCGGTGTGCGCCTTCTGCCGAAAGACGTCCGGAAGCGGTGCTTAGCTCTGCAGAGCACCATACCTGCTTCTTTAGCCTCTCTTCTCGTCTACATCTTAGCAAAAAGCTTTTCCACTCTGTCTGGCAAGGAGAAACTGTGCCAGCACAGAAAACATCTCCCATCGTGTTCTAGAGGCTGCACGGAGGTCTGCCGAGTGTTTTGCAAGAAGAAAAAGAAAGTTGTCCAAAACAGCTTGCAATCGAATGTTCATGTGAATAGAAAAGGCAGGAGAGTGGTCAGGTACTGTTTTCTCTCACTTGGCAAGCTGCGCACACAATCGCAGTGTTGTACAGCTTGTTTCATCACCTTTGCGAAGTTGCCGCTCTCTCCGGCTCCCGGAGACGAAGAAGCTGCTTCTTCGCGCAAAGACGATTCTGCCGCTCACAGTGCTCTGCGGTGTGCGCCTTCTGCCGAAAGACGTCCGGGAGCTGTGCTTAGCTCTGCAGAGCACCGTACCTTCGTCTTTAGCCTCTCTTCTCGTCTACATCTTAGCAAAAAGCTTTTCCACTCTGTCTGGCAAGGAGAAACTGTGCCAGCACAAAAAACATCTCCCATCGTGTTCTAGAGGCTGCACGGAGGTCTGCCGAGTGTTTTGCAAGAAGAGAAAGAAAGTTGTCCAAAACAGCTTGCAATCGAATGTTCATGTGAATAGAAAAGGCAGGAGAGTGGTCAGGTACTGTTTTCTCCCACTTGGCAAGCTGCGCACACAATCGCAGTGTTGTACAGATTGTTTCATCACCTTTGCGAAGTTGCCGCTCTCTCCGGCTCCCGGAGACGAAGAAGCTGCTTCTTCGCGCAAAGACGATTCTGCCGCTCACAGTGCTCTGCGGTGTGCGCCTTCTGCCGAAAGAAGTCCGGGAGCGATGCTTAGCTCTGCAGAGCACCGTACCTTCGTCTTTAGCCTCTCTTCTCGTCTACATCTTAGCAAAAAGCTTTTCCACTCTGTCTGGCAAGGAGAAACTGTGCCAGCACAAAAAACATCTCCCATCGTGTTCTAGAGGCTGCACGGAGGTCTGCCGAGTGTGTTGCAAGAAGAGAAAGAAAGTTGTCCAAAACAGCTTGCAATCGAATGTTCATGTGAATAGAAAAGGCAGGAGAGTGGTCAGGTACTGTTTTCTCTCAGTTGGCAAGCTGCGCACACAATCGCAGTGTTGTACAGCTTGTTTCATCACCTTTGCGAAGTTGCCGCTCTCTCCGGCTCCCGGAGACGAAGAAGCTGCTTCTTCGCGCAAAGACGATTCTGCCGCTCACAGTGCTCTGCGGTGTGCGCCTTCTGCCGAAAGAAGTCCGGGAGCGATGCTTAGCTCTGCAGAGTACCATACGTGCTTCTTTAGCCTCGCTTCTCGTCTACATCTTAGCAAAAAGCTTTTCCACTCTGTCTGGCAAGGAGAAACTGTGCCAGCACAGAAAACACCTCCCATCGTCTTCTAGAGGCTGAACGGAGGTCTGCCGAGTGTTTTGCAAGAAGAGAAAGAAAGTTGTCCAAAACAGCTTGCAATCGAATGTTCATGTGAATAGAAAAGGCAGGAGAGTGGTCAGGTACTGTTTTCTCTCAGTTGGCAAGCTGCGCACACAATCGCAGTGTTGTACAGATTGTTTCATCACCTTTGCGAAGTTGCCGCTCTCTCCGGCTCCCGGAGACGAAGAAGCTGCTTCTTCGCGCAAAGACGATTCTGCCGCTCACAGGTCTCTGCGGTGTGCGCCTTCTGCCGAAAGAAGTCCGGGAGCGATGCTTAGCTCTGCAGAGTACCATACGTGCTTCTTCAGCCTCGCTTCTCGTCTACATCTTAGCAAAAAGCTTTTCCACTCTGTCTGGCAAGGAGAAACTGTGCCAGCACAGAAAACACCTCCCATCGTCTTCTAGAGGCTGAACGGAGGACTGCCGAGTGTTTTGCAAGAAGAGAAAGAAAGTTGTCCAAAACAGCTTGCAATCGAATGTTCAAGTGAATAGAAAAGGCAGGAGAGTGGTCAGGTACTGTTTTCTCTCACTTGGCAAGCTGCGCACACAATCGCAGTGTTGTACAGCTTGTTTTATCACCTTTGCGAAGTTGCCGCTCTCTCCGGCTCCCGGAGACGAAGAAGCTGCTTCTTCGCGCAAAGACGATTCTGCCGCTCACAGTGCTCTGCGGTGTGCGCCTTCTGCCGAAAGACGTCCGGGAGCGGTGCTTAGCTCTGCAGAGCACCGTACCTTCGTCTTTAGCCTCTCTTCTCGTCTACATCTTAGCAAAAAGCTTTTCCACTCTGTCTGGCAAGGAGAAACTGTGCCAGCACAAAAAACATCTCCCATCGTGTTCTAGAGGCTGCACGGAGGTCTCCCGAGTGTTTTGCAAGAAGAGAAAGAAAGTTGTCCAAAACAGCTTGCAATCGAATGTTCATGTGAATAGAAAAGGCAGGAGAGTGGTCTGGTACTGTTTTCTCTCAGTTGGCAAGCTGCGCACACAATCGCAGTGTTGTACAGCTTGTTTCATCACCTTTGCGAAGTTACCGCTCTCTCCGGCTCCCGGAGACGAAGAAGCTGCTTCTTCGCGCAAAGACGATTCTGCCGCTCACAGTGCTCTGCGGTGTGCGCCTTCTGCCGAAAGAGTTCCGGGAGCTGTGCTTAGCTCTGCAGAGCACCGTACCTTCGTCTTTAGCCTCTCTTCTCGTCTACATCTTAGCAAAAAGCTTTTCCACTCTGTCTGGCAAGGAGAAACTGTGCCAGCACAAAAAACATCTCCCATCGTGTTCTAGAGGCTGCACGGAGGTCTGCCGAGTGTTTTGCAAGAAGAGAAAGAAAGTTGTCCAAAACAGCTTGCAATCGAATGTTCATGTGAATAGAAAAGGCAGGAGAGTGGTCAGGTACTGTTTTCTCTCACTTGGCAAGCTGCGCACACAATCGCAGTGTTGTACAGATTGTTTCATCACCTTTGCGAAGTTGCCGCTCTCTCCGGCTCCCGGAGACGAAGAAGCTGCTTCTTCGCGCAAAGACGATTCTGCCGCTCACAGTGCTCTGCGGTGTGCGCTTTCTGCCGAAAGAAGTCCGGGAGCGATGCTTAGCTCTGCAGAGTACCATACGTGCTTCTTTAGCCTCGCTTCTCGTCTACATCTTAGCAAAAAGCTTTTCCACTCTGTCTGGCAAGGAGAAACTGTGCCAGCACAGAAAACACCTCCCATCGTCTTCTAGAGGCTGAACGGAGGTCTGCCGAGTGTTTTGCAAGAAGAGAAAGAAAGTTGTCCAAAACAGCTTGCAATCGAATGTTCAAATGAATAGAAAAGGCAGGAGAGTGGTCAGGTACTGTTTTCTCTCAGTTGGCAAGCTGCGCACACAATCGCAGTGTTGTACAGCTTGTTTCATCACCTTTGCGAAGCTGCCGCTCTCTCCGGCTCCCGGAGACGAAGAAGCTGCTTCTTCGCGCAAAGACGATTCTGCCGCTCACAGTGCTCTGCGGTGTGCGCCTTCTGCCGAAAGAGGTCCGGGAGCGGTGCTTAGCTCTGCAGAGCACCATACCTGCTTCTTTAGCCTCTCTTCTCGTCTACATCTTAGCAAAAAGCTTTTCCACTCTGTCTGGCAAGGAGAAACTGTGCCAGCACAGAAAACATCTCCCATCGTGTTCTAGAGGCTGCACGGAGGTCTGCCGAGTGTTTTGCAAGAAGAGAAGGAAAGTTGTCCAAAACAGCTTGCAATCGAATGTTCAAGTGAATAGAAAAGGCAGGAGAGTGGTCAGGTACTGTTTTCTCTCACTTGGCAAGCTGCGCACACAATCGCAGTGTTGTACAGCTTGTTTCATCACCTTTGCAAAGTTGCCGCTCTCCCCAGCTCCCGGAGACGAAGAAGCTGATTCTTCGCGCAAAGACGATTCTGCCGCTCACTGTGCTCTGCGGTGTGCGCCTTCTGCCGAAAGAAGTCCGGGAGCGATGCTTAGCTCTGCAGAGTACCATACGTGCTTCTTTAGCCACGCTTCTCGTCTACATCTTAGCAAAAAGCTTTTCCACTCTGTCTGGCATGGAGAAACTGTGCCAGCACAGAAAACATCTCCCATCGTCTTCTAGAGGCTGCACGGAGGTCTGCCGAGTGTTTTGCAAGAAGAGAAAGAAAGTTGTCCAAAACAGCTTGCAATCGAATGTTCATGTGAATAGAAAAGGCAGGAGAGTGGTCAGGTACTGTTTTCTCTCAGTTGGCAAGCTGCGCACACAATCGCAGTGTTGTACAGCTTGTTTCATCACCTTTGCGAAGTTACCGCTCTCTCCGGCTCCCGGAGACGAAGAAGCTGCTTCTTCGCGCAAAGACGATTCTGCCGCTCACAGTGCTCTGCGGTGTGCGCCTTCTGCCGAAAGAGGTCCGGGAGCTGTGCTTAGCTCTGCAGAGCACCGTACCTTCGTCTTTAGCCTCTCTTCTCGTCTACATCTTAGCAAAAAGCTTTTCCACTCTGTCTGGCAAGGAGAAACTGTGCCAGCACAGAAAACATCTCCCATCGTGTTCTAGAGGCTGCACGGAGGTCTGCCGAGTGTTTTGCAAGAAGAGAAATAAAGTTGTCCAAAACAGCTTGCAATCGAATGTTCATGTGAATAGAAAAGGCAGGAGAGTGGTCAGGTACTGTTTTCTCTCAGTTGGCAAGCTGCGCACACAATCGCAGTGTTGTACAGATTGTTTCATCACCTTTGCGAAGTTGCCGCTCTCTCCGGCTCCCGGAGACGAAGAAGCTGCTTCTTCGCGCAAAGACGATTCTGCCGCTCACAGTGCTCTGCGGTGTGCGCCTTCTGCCGAAAGAAGTCCGGGAGCGATGCTTAGCTCTGCAGAGCACCGTACCTTCGTCTTTAGCCTCTCTTCTCGTCTACATCTTAGCAAAAAGCTTTTCCACTCTGTCTGGCAAGGAGAAACTGTGCCAGCACAAAAAACATCTCCCATCGTGTTCTAGAGGCTGCACGGAGGTCTGCCGAGTGTGTTGCAAGAAGAGAAAGAAAGTTGTCCAAAACAGCTTGCAATCGAATGTTCATGTGAATAGAAAAGGCAGGAGAGTGGTCAGGTACTGTTTTCTCTCAGTTGGCAAGCTGCGCACACAATCGCAGTGTTGTACAGCTTGTTTCATCACCTTTGCGAAGTTGCCGCTCTCTCCGGCTCCCGGAGACGAAGAAGCTGCTTCTTTGCGCAAAGACGATTCTGCCGCTCACAGTGCTCTGCGGTGTGCGCCTTCTGCCGAAAGAAGTCCGGGAGCGATGCTTAGCTCTGCAGAGTACCATACGTGCTTCTTTAGCCTCGCTTCTCGTCTACATCTTAGCAAAAAGCTTTTCCACTCTGTCTGGCAAGGAGAAACTGTGCCAGCACAGAAAACACCTCCCATCGTCTTCTAGAGGCTGAACGGAGGTCTGCCGAGTGTTTTGCAAGAAGAGAAAGAAAGTTGTCCAAAACAGCTTGCAATCGAATGTTCATGTGAATAGAAAAGGCAGGAGAGTGGTCAGGTACTGTTTTCTCTCAGTTGGCAAGCTGCGCACACAATCGCAGTGTTGTACAGTTTGTTTCATCACCTTTGCGAAGTTGCCGCTCTCTCCGGCTCCCGGAGACGAAGAAGCTGCTTCTTCGCGCAAAGACGATTCTGCCGCTCACAGGTCTCTGCGGTGTGCGCCTTCTGCCGAAAGAAGTCCGGGAGCGATGCTTAGCTCTGCAGAGTACCATACGTGCTTCTTCAGCCTCGCTTCTCGTCTACATCTTAGCAAAAAGCTTTTCCACTCTGTCTGGCAAGGAGAAACTGTGCCAGCACAGAAAACACCTCCCATCGTCTTCTAGAGGCTGAACGGAGGACTGCCGAGTGTTTTGCAAGAAGAGAAAGAAAGTTGTCCAAAACAGCTTGCAATCGAATGTTCAAGTGAATAGAAAAGGCAGGAGAGTGGTCAGGTACTGTTTTCTCTCACTTGGCAAGCTGCGCACACAATCGCAGTGTTGTACAGCTTGTTTCATCACCTTTGCGAAGCTGCCGCTCTCTCCGGCTCCCGGAGACGAAGAAGCTGCTTCTTCGCGCAAAGACGATTCTGCCGCTCACAGTGCTCTGCGGTGTGCGCCTTCTGCCGAAAGACGTCCGGGAGCGGTGCTTAGCTCTGCAGAGCACCGTACCTTCGTCTTTAGCCTCTCTTCTCGTCTACATCTTAGCAAAAAGCTTTTCCACTCTGTCTGGCAAGGAGAAACTGTGCCAGCACAAAAAACATCTCCCATCGTGTTCTAGAGGCTGCACGGAGGTCTCCCGAGTGTTTTGCAAGAAGAGAAAGAAAGTTGTCCAAAACAGCTTGCAATCGAATGTTCATGTGAATAGAAAAGGCAGGAGAGTGGTCTGGTACTGTTTTCTCTCAGTTGGCAAGCTGCGCACACAATCGCAGTGTTGTACAGCTTGTTTTATCACCTTTGCGAAGTTGCCGCTCTCTCCGGCTCCCGGAGACGAAGAAGCTGCTTCTTCGCGCAAAGACGATTCTGCCGCTCACAGTGCTCTGCGGTGTGCGCCTTCTGCCGAAGAGGTCCGGGAGCGGTGCTTAGCTCTGCAGAGCACCGTAGCTGCTTCTTTAGCCTCTCTTCTCGTCTACATCTTAGCAAAAAGCTTTTCCACTCTGTCTGGCAAGGAGAAACTGTGCCAGCACAAAAAACATCTCCCATCGTGTTCTAGAGGCTGCACGGAGGTCTGCCGAGTGTTTTGCAAGAAGAGAAAGAAAGTTGTCCAAAACAGCTTGCAATCGAATGTTCATGTGAATAGAAAAGGCAGGAGAGTGGTCAGGTACTGTTTTCTCTCAGTTGGCAAGCTGCGCACACAATCGCAGTGTTGTACAGATTGTTTCATCACCTTTGCGAAGTTGCCGCTCTCTCCGGCTGCCGGAGACGAAGAAGCTGCTTCTTCGCGCAAAGACGATTCTGCCGCTCACAGTGCTCTGCGGTGTGCGCCTTCTGCCGAAAGAGGTCCGGGAGCGCTGCTTAGCTCTGCAGAGCACCGTACCTTCGTCTTTAGCCTCTCTTCTCGTCTACATCTTAGCAAAAAGCTTTTCCACTCTGTCTGGCAAGGAGAAACTGTGCCAGCACAAAAAACATCTCCCATCGTGTTCTAGAGGCTGCACGGAGGTCTGCCGAGTGTTTTGCAAGAAGAGAAAGAAAGTTGTCCAAAACAGCTTGCAATCGAATGTTCATGTGAATAGAAAAGGCAGGAGAGTGGTCAGGTACTGTTTTCTCTCACTTGGCAAGCTGCGCACACAATCGCAGTGTTGTACAGATTGTTTCATCACCTTTGCGAAGTTGCCGCTCTCTCCGGCTCCCGGAGACGAAGAAGCTGCTTCTTCGCGCAAAGACGATTCTGCCGCTCACAGTGCTCTGCGGTGTGCGCTTTCTGCCGAAAGAAGTCCGGGAGCGATGCTTAGCTCTGCAGAGTACCATACGTGCTTCTTTAGCCTCGCTTCTCGTCTACATCTTAGCAAAAAGCTTTTCCACTCTGTCTGGCAAGGAGAAACTGTGCCAGCACAGAAAACACCTCCCATCGTCTTCTAGAGGCTGAACGGAGGTCTGCCGAGTGTTTTGCAAGAAGAGAAAGAAAGTTGTCCAAAACAGCTTCCAATCGAATGTTCAAATGAATGGAAAAGGCAGGAGAGTGGTCAGGTACTGTTTTCTCTCAGTTGGCAAGCTGCGCACACAATCGCAGTGTTGTACAGCTTGTTTCATCACCTTTGCGAAGCTGCCGCTCTCTCCGGCTCCCGGAGACGAAGAAGCTGCTTCTTCGCGCAAAGACGATTCTGCCGCTCACAGTGCTCTGCGGTGTGCGCCTTCTGCCGAAAGACGTCCGGGAGCGGTGCTTAGCTCTGCAGAGCACCATACCTGCTTCTTTAGCCTCTCTTCTCGTCTACATCTTAGCAAAAAGCTTTTCCACTCTGTCTGGCAAGGAGAAACTGTGCCAGCACAGAAAACATCTCCCATCGTGTTCTAGAGGCTGCACGGAGGTCTGCCGAGTGTTTTGCAAGAAGAGAAGGAAAGAGTTCCAAAACAGCTTGCAATCGAATGTTCAAGTGAATAGAAAAGGCAGGAGAGTGGTCAGGTACTGTTTTCTCTCACTTGGCAAGCTGCTCACACAATCGCAGTGTTGTACAGCTTGTTTCATCACCTTTGCAAAGTTGCCGCTCTCCCCAGCTCCCGGAGACGAAGAAGCTGATTCTTCGCGCAAAGACGATTCTGCCGCTCACTGTGCTCTGCGGTGTGCGCCTTCTGCCGAAAGAAGTCCGGGAGCGATGCTTAGCTCTGCAGAGTACCATACGTGCTTCTTTAGCCACGCTTCTCGTCTACATCTTAGCAAAAAGCTTTTCCACTCTGTCTGGCATGGAGAAACTGTGCCAGCACAGAAAACATCTCCCATCGTCTTCTAGAGGCTGCACGGAGGTCTGCCGAGTGTTTTGCAAGAAGAGAAAGAAAGTTGTCCAAAACAGCTTGCAATCGAATGTTCATGTGAATAGAAAAGGCAGGAGAGTGGTCAGGTACTGTTTTCTCTCAGTTGGCAAGCTGCGCACACAATCGCAGTGTTGTACAGATTGTTTCATCACCTTTGCGAAGTTGCCGCTCTCTCCGGCTCCCGGAGACGAAGAAGCTGCTTCTTCGCGCAAAGACGATTCTGCCGCTCACAGTGCTCTGCGGTGTGCGCCTTCTGCCGAAAGAAGTCCGGGAGCGATGCTTAGCTCTGCAGAGCACCGTACCTTCGTCTTTAGCCTCTCTTCTCGTCTACATCTTAGCAAAAGTTTTTCCACTCTGTCTGGCAAGGAGAAACTGTGCCAGCACAAAAAACATCTCCCATCGTGTTCTAGAGGCTGCACGGAGGTCTGCCGAGTGTGTTGCAAGAAGAGAAAGAAAGTTGTCCAAAACAGCTTGCAATCGAATGTTCATGTGAATAGAAAAGGCAGGAGAGTGGTCAGGTACTGTTTTCTCTCAGTTGGCAAGCTGCGCACACAATCGCAGTGTTGTACAGCTTGTTTCATCACCTTTGCGAAGTTGCCGCTCTCTCCGGCTCCCGGAGACGAATAAGCTGCTTCTTCGCGCAAAGACGATTCTGCCGCTCACAGTGCTCTGCGGTGTGCGCCTTCTGCCGAAAGAAGTCCGGGAGCGATGCTTAGCTCTGCAGAGTACCATACGTGCTTCTTTAGCCTCGCTTCTCGTCTACATCTTAGCAAAAAGCTTTTCCACTCTGTCTGGCAAGGAGAAACTGTGCCAGCACAGAAAACATCTCCCATCGTCTTCTAGAGGCTGAACGGAGGTCTGCCGAGTGTTTTGCAAGAAGAGAAAGAAAGTTGTCCAAAACAGCTTGCAATCGAATGTTCAAGTGAATAGAAAAGGCAGGAGAGTGGTCAGGTACTGTTTTCTCTCAGTTGGCAAGCTGCGCACACAATCGCAGTGTTGTACAGATTGTTTCATCACCTTTGCGAAGTTGCCGCTCTCTCCGGCTCCCGGAGACGAAGAAGCTGCTTCTTCGCGCAAAGACGATTCTGCCGCTCACAGGTCTCTGCGGTGTGCGCCTTCTGCCGAAAGAAGTCCGGGAGCGATGCTTTGCTCTGCAGAGTACCATACGTGCTTCTTCAGCCTCGCTTCTCGTCTACATCTTAGCAAAAAGCTTTTCCACTCTGTCTGGCAAGGAGAAACTGTGCCAGCACAAAAAACATCTCCCATCGTGTTCTAGAGGCTGCACGGAGGTCTCCCGAGTGTTTTGCAAGAAGAGAAAGAAAGTTGTCCAAAACAGCTTCCAATCGAATGTTCATGTGAATAGAAAAGGCAGGAGAGTGGTCTGGTACTGTTTTCTCTCAGTTGGCAAGCTGCGCACACAATCGCAGTGTTGTACAGCTTGTTTCATCACCTTTGCGAAGTTGCCGCTCTCTCCGGCTCCCGGAGACGAAGAAGCTGCTTCTTCGCGCAAAGACGATTCTGCCGCTCACAGTGCTCTGCGGTGTGCGCCTTCTGCCGAAGAGGTCCGGGAGCGGTGCTTAGCTCTG
Source organism: Melozone crissalis (assembly GCF_028551555.1). NCBI lineage: Eukaryota > Metazoa > Chordata > Aves > Passeriformes > Passerellidae > Melozone > Melozone crissalis. Next base: position 113,191 of record NW_026535855.1, on the reverse strand, counting down.
CAGAGCACCGTAGCTGCTTCTTTAGCCTCTCTTCTCGTCTACATCTTAGCAAAAAGCTTTTCCACTCTGTCTGGCAAGGAGAAACTTTGCCAGCACAGAAAACATCTCCCATCGTGTTCTAGAGGCTGCACGGAGGTCTGCCGAGTGTTTTGCAAGAAGAGAAAGAAAGTTGTCCAAAACAGCTTGCAATCGAATGTTCATGTGAATAGAAAAGGCAGGAGAGTGGTCTGGTACTGTTTTCTCTCAGTTGGCAAGCTGCGCACACAATCGCAGTGTTGTACAGCTTGTTTCATCACCTTTGCGAAGTTACCGCTCTCTCCGGCTCCCGGAGACGAAGAAGCTGCTTCTTCGCGCAAAGACGATTCTGCCGCTCACAGTGCTCTGCGGTGTGCGCCTTCTGCCGAAAGAGGTCCGGGAGCTGTGCTTAGCTCTGCAGAGCACCGTACCTTCGTCTTTAGCCTCTCTTCTCGTCTACATCTTAGCAAAAAGCTTTTCCACTCTGTCTGGCAAGGAGAAACTGTGCCAGCACAAAAAACATCTCCCATCGTGTTCTAGAGGCTGCACGGAGGTCTGCCGAGTGTTTTGCAAGAAGAGAAAGAAAGTTGTCCAAAACAGCTTGCAATCGAATGTTCATGTGAATAGAAAAGGCAGGAGAGTGGTCAGGTACTGTTTTCTCTCAGTTGGCAAGCTGCGCACACAATCGCAGTGTTGTACAGATTGTTTCATCACCTTTGCGAAGTTGCCGCTCTCTCCGGCTCCCGGAGACGAAGAAGCTGCTTCTTCGCGCAAAGACGATTCTGCCGCTCACAGTGCTCTGCGGTGTGCGCTTTCTGCCGAAAGAAGTCCGGGAGCGATGCTTAGCTCTGCAGAGTACCATACGTGCTTCTTTAGCCTCGCTTCTCGTCTACATCTTAGGAAAAAGCTTTTCCACTCTGTCTGGCAAGGAGAAACTGTGCCAGCACAGAAAACACCTCCCATCGTCTTCTAGAGGCTGAACGGAGGTCTGCCGAGTGTTTTGCAAGAAGAGAAAGAAAGTTGTCCAAAACAGCTTCCAATCGAATGTTCAAATGAATGGAAAAGGCAGGAGAGTGGTCAGGTACTGTTTTCTCTCAGTTGGCAAGCTGCGCACACAATCGCAGTGTTGTACAGCTTGTTTCATCACCTTTGCGAAGCTGCCGCTCTCTCCGGCTCCCGGAGACGAAGAAGCTGCTTCTTCGCGCAAAGACGATTCTGCCGCTCACAGTGCTCTGCGGTGTGCGCCTTCTGCCGAAAGACGTCCGGGAGCGGTGCTTAGCTCTGCAGAGCACCATACCTGCTTCTTTAGCCTCTCTTCTCGTCTACATCTTAGCAAAAAGCTTTTCCACTCTGTCTGGCAAGGAGAAACTGTGCCAGCACAGAAAACATCTCCCATCGTGTTCTAGAGGCTGCACGGAGGTCTGCCGAGTGTTTTGCAAGAAGAGAAGGAAAGAGTTCCAAAACAGCTTGCAATCGAATGTTCAAGTGAATAGAAAAGGCAGGAGAGTGGTCAGGTACTGTTTTCTCTCACTTGGCAAGCTGCTCACACAATCGCAGTGTTGTACAGCTTGTTTCATCACCTTTGCAAAGTTGCCGCTCTCCCCAGCTCCCGGAGACGAAGAAGCTGATTCTTCGCGCAAAGACGATTCTGCCGCTCACTGTGCTCTGCGGTGTGCGCCTTCTGCCGAAAGAAGTCCGGGAGCGATGCTTAGCTCTGCAGAGTACCATACGTGCTTCTTTAGCCACGCTTCTCGTCTACATCTTAGCAAAAAGCTTTTCCACTCTGTCTGGCATGGAGAAACTGTGCCAGCACAGAAAACATCTCCCATCGTCTTCTAGAGGCTGCACGGAGGTCTGCCGAGTGTTTTGCAAGAAGAGAAAGAAAGTTGTCCAAAACAGCTTCCAATCGAATGTTCATGTGAATAGAAAAGGCAGGAGAGTGGTCAGGTACTGTTTTCTCTCAGTTGGCAAGCTGCGCACACAATCGCAGTGTTGTACAGATTGTTTCATCACCTTTGCGAAGTTGCCGCTCTCTCCGGCTCCCGGAGACGAATAAGCTGCTTCTTCGCGCAAAGACGATTCTGCCGCTCACAGTGCTCTGCGGTGTGCGCCTTCTGCCGAAAGAAGTCCGGGAGCGATGCTTAGCTCTGCAGAGCACCGTACCTTCGTCTTTAGCCTCTCTTCTCGTCTACATCTTAGCAAAAAGCTTTTCCACTCTGTCTGGCAAGGAGAAACTGTGCCAGCACAAAAAACATCTCCCATCGTGTTCTAGAGGCTGCACGGAGGTCTGCCGAGTGTGTTGCAAGAAGAGAAAGAAAGTTGTCCAAAACAGCTTGCAATCGAATGTTCATGTGAATAGAAAAGGCAGGAGAGTGGTCAGGTACTGTTTTCTCTCAGTTGGCAAGCTGCGCACACAATCGCAGTGTTGTACAGCTTGTTTCATCACCTTTGCGAAGTTGCCGCTCTCTCCGGCTCCCGGAGACGAAGAAGCTGCTTCTTCGCGCAAAGACGATTCTGCCGCTCACAGTGCTCTGCGGTGTGCGCCTTCTGCCGAAAGAAGTCCGGGAGCGATGCTTAGCTCTGCAGAGTACCATACGTGCTTCTTTAGCCTCGCTTCTCGTCTACATCTTAGCAAAAAGCTTTTCCACTCTGTCTGGCAAGGAGAAACTGTGCCAGCACAGAAAACATCTCCCATCGTCTTCTAGAGGCTGAACGGAGGTCTGCCGAGTGTTTTGCAAGAAGAGAAAGAAAGTTGTCCAAAACAGCTTGCAATCGAATGTTCATGTGAATAGAAAAGGCAGGAGAGTGGTCAGGTACTGTTTTCTCTCAGTTGGCAAGCTGCGCACACAATCGCAGTGTTGTACAGATTGTTTCATCACCTTTGCGAAGTTGCCGCTCTCTCCGGCTCCCGGAGACGAAGAAGCTGCTTCTTCGCGCAAAGACGATTCTGCCGCTCACAGTGCTCTGCGGTGTGCGCCTTCTGCCGAAAGAAGTCCGGGAGCGATGCTTTGCTCTGCAGAGTACCATACGTGCTTCTTCAGCCTCGCTTCTCGTCTACATCTTAGCAAAAAGCTTTTCCACTCTGTCTGGCAAGGAGAAACTGTGCCAGCACAGAAAACACCTCCCATCGTCTTCTAGAGGCTGAACGGAGGACTGCCGAGTGTTTTGCAAGAAGAGAAAGAAAGTTGTCCAAAACAGCTTGCAATCGAATGTTCAAGTGAATAGAAAAGGCAGGAGAGTGGTCAGGTACTGTTTTCTCTCACTTGGCAAGCTGCGCACACAATCGCAGTGTTGTACAGCTTGTTTCATCACCTTTGCGAAGCTGCCGCTCTCTCCGGCTCCCGGAGACGAAGAAGCTGCTTCTTCGCGCAAAGACGATTCTGCCGCTCACAGTGCTCTGCGGTGTGCGCCTTCTGCCGAAAGAGGTCCGGGAGCGGTGCTTAGCTCTGCAGAGCACCGTACCTTCGTCTTTAGCCTCTCTTCTCGTCTACATCTTAGCAAAAAGCTTTTCCACTCTGTCTGGCAAGGAGAAACTGTGCCAGCACAAAAAACATCTCCCATCGTGTTCTAGAGGCTGCACGGAGGTCTCCCGAGTGTTTTGCAAGAAGAGAAAGAAAGTTGTCCAAAACAGCTTCCAATCGAATGTTCATGTGAATAGAAAAGGCAGGAGAGTGGTCTGGTACTGTTTTCTCTCAGTTGGCAAGCTGCGCACACAATCGCAGTGTTGTACAGCTTGTTTTATCACCTTTGCGAAGTTGCCGCTCTCTCCGGCTCCCGGAGACGAAGAAGCTGCTTCTTCGCGCAAAGACGATTCTGCCGCTCACAGTGCTCTGCGGTGTGCGCCTTCTGCCGAAGAGGTCCGGGAGCGGTGCTTAGCTCTGCAGAGCACCGTACCTTCGTCTTTAGCCTCTCTTCTCGTCTACATCTTAGCAAAAAGCTTTTCCACTCTGTCTGGCAAGGAGAAACTGTGCCAGCACAGAAAACATCTCCCATCGTCTTCTAGAGGCTGAACGGAGGTCTGCCGAGTGTTTTGCAAGAAGAGAAAGAAAGTTGTCCAAAACAGCTTGCAATCGAATGTTCAAGTGAATAGAAAAGGCAGGAGAGTGGTCAGGTACTGTTTTCTCTCAGTTGGCAAGCTGCGCACACAATCGCAGTGTTGTACAGATTGTTTCATCACCTTTGCGAAGTTGCCGCTCTCTCCGGCTCCCGGAGACGAAGAAGCTGCTTCTTCGCGCAAAGACGATTCTGCCGCTCACAGGTCTCTGCGGTGTGCGCCTTCTGCCGAAAGAAGTCCGGGAGCGATGCTTTGCTCTGCAGAGTACCATACGTGCTTCTTCAGCCTCGCTTCTCGTCTACATCTTAGCAAAAAGCTTTTCCACTCTGTCTGGCAAGGAGAAACTGTGCCAGCACAAAAAACATCTCCCATCGTGTTCTAGAGGCTGCACGGAGGTCTCCCGAGTGTTTTGCAAGAAGAGAAAGAAAGTTGTCCAAAACAGCTTCCAATCGAATGTTCATGTGAATAGAAAAGGCAGGAGAGTGGTCTGGTACTGTTTTCTCTCAGTTGGCAAGCTGCGCACACAATCGCAGTGTTGTACAGCTTGTTTCATCACCTTTGCGAAGTTGCCGCTCTCTCCGGCTCCCGGAGACGAAGAAGCTGCTTCTTCGCGCAAAGACGATTCTGCCGCTCACAGTGCTCTGCGGTGTGCGCCTTCTGCCGAAGAGGTCCGGGAGCGGTGCTTAGCTCTGCAGAGCACCGTAGCTGCTTCTTTAGCCTCTCTTCTCGTCTACATCTTAGCAAAAAGCTTTTCCACTCTGTCTGGCAAGGAGAAACTTTGCCAGCACAGAAAACATCTCCCATCGTGTTCTAGAGGCTGCACGGAGGTCTGCCGAGTGTTTTGCAAGAAGAGAAAGAAAGTTGTCCAAAACAGCTTGCAATCGAATGTTCATGTGAATAGAAAAGGCAGGAGAGTGGTCTGGTACTGTTTTCTCTCAGTTGGCAAGCTGCGCACACAATCGCAGTGTTGTACAGCTTGTTTCATCACCTTTGCGAAGTTACCGCTCTCTCCGGCTCCCGGAGACGAAGAAGCTGCTTCTTCGCGCAAAGACGATTCTGCCGCTCACAGTGCTCTGCGGTGTGCGCCTTCTGCCGAAAGAGGTCCGGGAGCTGTGCTTAGCTCTGCAGAGCACCGTACCTTCGTCTTTAGCCTCTCTTCTCGTCTACATCTTAGCAAAAAGCTTTTCCACTCTGTCTGGCAAGGAGAAACTGTGCCAGCACAAAAAACATCTCCCATCGTGTTCTAGAGGCTGCACGGAGGTCTGCCGAGTGTTTTGCAAGAAGAGAAAGAAAGTTGTCCAAAACAGCTTGCAATCGAATGTTCATGTGAATAGAAAAGGCAGGAGAGTGGTCAGGTACTGTTTTCTCTCAGTTGGCAAGCTGCGCACACAATCGCAGTGTTGTACAGATTGTTTCATCACCTTTGCGAAGTTGCCGCTCTCTCCGGCTGCCGGAGACGAAGAAGCTGCTTCTTCGCGCAAAGACGATTCTGCCGCTCACAGTGCTCTGCGGTGTGCGCCTTCTGCCGAAAGAGGTCCGGGAGCGCTGCTTAGCTCTGCAGAGCACCGTACCTTCGTCTTTAGCCTCTCTTCTCGTCTACATCTTAGCAAAAAGCTTTTCCACTCTGTCTGGCAAGGAGAAACTGTGCCAGCACAAAAAACATCTCCCATCGTGTTCTAGAGGCTGCACGGAGGTCTGCCGAGTGTTTTGCAAGAAGAGAAAGAAAGTTGTCCAAAACAGCTTGCAATCGAATGTTCATGTGAATAGAAAAGGCAGGAGAGTGGTCAGGTACTGTTTTCTCTCAGTTGGCAAGCTGCGCACACAATCGCAGTGTTGTACAGATTGTTTCATCACCTTTGCGAAGTTGCCGCTCTCTCCGGCTCCCGGAGACGAAGAAGCTGCTTCTTCGCGCAAAGACGATTCTGCCGCTCACAGTGCTCTGCGGTGTGCGCTTTCTGCCGAAAGAAGTCCGGGAGCGATGCTTAGCTCTGCAGAGTACCATACGTGCTTCTTTAGCCTCGCTTCTCGTCTACATCTTAGCAAAAAGCTTTTCCACTCTGTCTGGCAAGGAGAAACTGTGCCAGCACAGAAAACACCTCCCATCGTCTTCTAGAGGCTGAACGGAGGTCTGCCGAGTGTTTTGCAAGAAGAGAAAGAAAGTTGTCCAAAACAGCTTCCAATCGAATGTTCAAATGAATGGAAAAGGCAGGAGAGTGGTCAGGTACTGTTTTCTCTCAGTTGGCAAGCTGCGCACACAATCGCAGTGTTGTACAGCTTGTTTCATCACCTTTGCGAAGCTGCCGCTCTCTCCGGCTCCCGGAGACGAAGAAGCTGCTTCTTCGCGCAAAGACGATTCTGCCGCTCACAGTGCTCTGCGGTGTGCGCCTTCTGCCGAAAGACGTCCGGGAGCGGTGCTTAGCTCTGCAGAGCACCATACCTGCTTCTTTAGCCTCTCTTCTCGTCTACATCTTAGCAAAAAGCTTTTCCACTCTGTCTGGCAAGGAGAAACTGTGCCAGCACAGAAAACATCTCCCATCGTGTTCTAGAGGCTGCACGGAGGTCTGCCGAGTGTTTTGCAAGAAGAGAAGGAAAGAGTTCCAAAACAGCTTGCAATCGAATGTTCAAGTGAATAGAAAAGGCAGGAGAGTGGTCAGGTACTGTTTTCTCTCACTTGGCAAGCTGCTCACACAATCGCAGTGTTGTACAGCTTGTTTCATCACCTTTGCAAAGTTGCCGCTCTCCCCAGCTCCCGGAGACGAAGAAGCTGATTCTTCGCGCAAAGACGATTCTGCCGCTCACTGTGCTCTGCGGTGTGCGCCTTCTGCCGAAAGAAGTCCGGGAGCGATGCTTAGCTCTGCAGAGTACCATACGTGCTTCTTTAGCCACGCTTCTCGTCTACATCTTAGCAAAAAGCTTTTCCACTCTGTCTGGCATGGAGAAACTGTGCCAGCACAGAAAACATCTCCCATCGTCTTCTAGAGGCTGCACGGAGGTCTGCCGAGTGTTTTGCAAGAAGAGAAAGAAAGTTGTCCAAAACAGCTTCCAATCGAATGTTCATGTGAATAGAAAAGGCAGGAGAGTGGTCAGGTACTGTTTTCTCTCAGTTGGCAAGCTGCGCACACAATCGCAGTGTTGTACAGATTGTTTCATCACCTTTGCGAAGTTGCCGCTCTCTCCGGCTCCCGGAGACGAATAAGCTGCTTCTTCGCGCAAAGACGATTCTGCCGCTCACAGTGCTCTGCGGTGTGCGCCTTCTGCCGAAAGAAGTCCGGGAGCGATGCTTAGCTCTGCAGAGCACCGTACCTTCGTCTTTAGCCTCTCTTCTCGTCTACATCTTAGCAAAAAGCTTTTCCACTCTGTCTGGCAAGGAGAAACTGTGCCAGCACAAAAAACATCTCCCATCGTGTTCTAGAGGCTGCACGGAGGTCTGCCGAGTGTGTTGCAAGAAGAGAAAGAAAGTTGTCCAAAACAGCTTGCAATCGAATGTTCATGTGAATAGAAAAGGCAGGAGAGTGGTCAGGTACTGTTTTCTCTCAGTTGGCAAGCTGCGCACACAATCGCAGTGTTGTACAGCTTGTTTCATCACCTTTGCGAAGTTGCCGCTCTCTCCGGCTCCCGGAGACGAAGAAGCTGCTTCTTCGCGCAAAGACGATTCTGCCGCTCACAGTGCTCTGCGGTGTGCGCCTTCTGCCGAAAGAAGTCCGGGAGCGATGCTTAGCTCTGCAGAGTACCATACGTGCTTCTTTAGCCTCGCTTCTCGTCTACATCTTAGCAAAAAGCTTTTCCACTCTGTCTGGCAAGGAGAAACTGTGCCAGCACAGAAAACATCTCCCATCGTCTTCTAGAGGCTGAACGGAGGTCTGCCGAGTGTTTTGCAAGAAGAGAAAGAAAGTTGTCCAAAACAGCTTGCAATCGAATGTTCATGTGAATAGAAAAGGCAGGAGAGTGGTCAGGTACTGTTTTCTCTCAGTTGGCAAGCTGCGCACACAATCGCAGTGTTGTACAGATTGTTTCATCACCTTTGCGAAGTTGCCGCTCTCTCCGGCTCCCGGAGACGAAGAAGCTGCTTCTTCGCGCAAAGACGATTCTGCCGCTCACAGTGCTCTGCGGTGTGCGCCTTCTGCCGAAAGAAGTCCGGGAGCGATGCTTTGCTCTGCAGAGTACCATACGTGCTTCTTCAGCCTCGCTTCTCGTCTACATCTTAGCAAAAAGCTTTTCCACTCTGTCTGGCAAGGAGAAACTGTGCCAGCACAGAAAACACCTCCCATCGTCTTCTAGAGGCTGAACGGAGGACTGCCGAGTGTTTTGCAAGAAGAGAAAGAAAGTTGTCCAAAACAGCTTGCAATCGAATGTTCAAGTGAATAGAAAAGGCAGGAGAGTGGTCAGGTACTGTTTTCTCTCACTTGGCAAGCTGCGCACACAATCGCAGTGTTGTACAGCTTGTTTCATCACCTTTGCGAAGCTGCCGCTCTCTCCGGCTCCCGGAGACGAAGAAGCTGCTTCTTCGCGCAAAGACGATTCTGCCGCTCACAGTGCTCTGCGGTGTGCGCCTTCTGCCGAAAGAGGTCCGGGAGCGGTGCTTAGCTCTGCAGAGCACCGTACCTTCGTCTTTAGCCTCTCTTCTCGTCTACATCTTAGCAAAAAGCTTTTCCACTCTGTCTGGCAAGGAGAAACTGTGCCAGCACAAAAAACATCTCCCATCGTGTTCTAGAGGCTGCACGGAGGTCTCCCGAGTGTTTTGCAAGAAGAGAAAGAAAGTTGTCCAAAACAGCTTCCAATCGAATGTTCATGTGAATAGAAAAGGCAGGAGAGTGGTCTGGTACTGTTTTCTCTCAGTTGGCAAGCTGCGCACACAATCGCAGTGTTGTACAGCTTGTTTTATCACCTTTGCGAAGTTGCCGCTCTCTCCGGCTCCCGGAGACGAAGAAGCTGCTTCTTCGCGCAAAGACGATTCTGCCGCTCACAGTGCTCTGCGGTGTGCGCCTTCTGCCGAAGAGGTCCGGGAGCGGTGCTTAGCTCTGCAGAGCACCGTACCTTCGTCTTTAGCCTCTCTTCTCGTCTACATCTTAGCAAAAAGCTTTTCCACTCTGTCTGGCAAGGAGAAACTTTGCCAGCACAGAAAACATCTCCCATCGTGTTCTAGAGGCTGCACGGAGGTCTGCCGAGTGTTTTGCAAGAAGAGAAAGAAAGTTGTCCAAAACAGCTTGCAATCGAATGTTCATGTGAATAGAAAAGGCAGGAGAGTGGTCTGGTACTGTTTTCTCTCAGTTGGCAAGCTGCGCACACAATCGCAGTGTTGTACAGCTTGTTTCATCACCTTTGCGAAGTTACCGCTCTCTCCGGCTCCCGGAGACGAAGAAGCTGCTTCTTCGCGCAAAGACGATTCTGCCGCTCACAGTGCTCTGCGGTGTGCGCCTTCTGCCGAAAGAGGTCCGGGAGCTGTGCTTAGCTCTGCAGAGCACCGTACCTTCGTCTTTAGCCTCTCTTCTCGTCTACATCTTAGCAAAAAGCTTTTCCACTCTGTCTGGCAAGGAGAAACTGTGCCAGCACAAAAAACATCTCCCATCGTGTTCTAGAGGCTGCACGGAGGTCTGCCGAGTGTTTTGCAAGAAGAGAAAGAAAGTTGTCCAAAACAGCTTGCAATCGAATGTTCATGTGAATAGAAAAGGCAGGAGAGTGGTCAGGTACTGTTTTCTCTCAGTTGGCAAGCTGCGCACACAATCGCAGTGTTGTACAGATTGTTTCATCACCTTTGCGAAGTTGCCGCTCTCTCCGGCTGCCGGAGACGAAGAAGCTGCTTCTTCGCGCAAAGACGATTCTGCCGCTCACAGTGCTCTGCGGTGTGCGCCTTCTGCCGAAAGAGGTCCGGGAGCGCTGCTTAGCTCTGCAGAGCACCGTACCTTCGTCTTTAGCCTCTCTTCTCGTCTACATCTTAGCAAAAAGCTTTTCCACTCTGTCTGGCAAGGAGAAACTGTGCCAGCACAAAAAACATCTCCCATCGTGTTCTAGAGGCTGCACGGAGGTCTGCCGAGTGTTTTGCAAGAAGAGAAAGAAAGTTGTCCAAAACAGCTTGCAATCGAATGTTCATGTGAATAGAAAAGGCAGGAGAGTGGTCTGGTACTGTTTTCTCTCAGTTGGCAAGCTGCGCACACAATCGCAGTGTTGTACAGCTTGTTTCATCACCTTTGCGAAGTTACCGCTCTCTCCGGCTCCCGGAGACGAAGAAGCTGCTTCTTCGCGCAAAGACGATTCTGCCGCTCACAGTGCTCTGCGGTGTGCGCCTTCTGCCGAAAGAGGTCCGGGAGCTGTGCTTAGCTCTGCAGAGCACCGTACCTTCGTCTTTAGCCTCTCTTCTCGTCTACATCTTAGCAAAAAGCTTTTCCACTCTGTCTGGCAAGGAGAAACTGTGCCAGCACAAAAAACATCTCCCATCGTGTTCTAGAGGCTGCACGGAGGTCTGCCGAGTGTTTTGCAAGAAGAGAAAGAAAGTTGTCCAAAACAGCTTGCAATCGAATGTTCATGTGAATAGAAAAGGCAGGAGAGTGGTCAGGTACTGTTTTCTCTCAGTTGGCAAGCTGCGCACACAATCGCAGTGTTGTACAGATTGTTTCATCACCTTTGCGAAGTTGCCGCTCTCTCCGGCTGCCGGAGACGAAGAAGCTGCTTCTTCGCGCAAAGACGATTCTGCCGCTCACAGTGCTCTGCGGTGTGCGCCTTCTGCCGAAAGAGGTCCGGGAGCGCTGCTTAGCTCTGCAGAGCACCGTACCTTCGTCTTTAGCCTCTCTTCTCGTCTACATCTTAGCAAAAAGCTTTTCCACTCTGTCTGGCAAGGAGAAACTGTGCCAGCACAAAAAACATCTCCCATCGTGTTCTAGAGGCTGCACGGAGGTCTGCCGAGTGTTTTGCAAGAAGAGAAAGAAAGTTGTCCAAAACAGCTTGCAATCGAATGTTCATGTGAATAGAAAAGGCAGGAGAGTGGTCAGGTACTGTTTTCTCTCAGTTGGCAAGCTGCGCACACAATCGCAGTGTTGTACAGATTGTTTCATCACCTTTGCGAAGTTGCCGCTCTCTCCGGCTCCCGGAGACGAAGAAGCTGCTTCTTCGCGCAAAGACGATTCTGCCGCTCACAGTGCTCTGCGGTGTGCGCTTTCTGCCGAAAGAAGTCCGGGAGCGATGCTTAGCTCTGCAGAGTACCATACGTGCTTCTTTAGCCTCGCTTCTCGTCTACATCTTAGCAAAAAGCTTTTCCACTCTGTCTGGCAAGGAGAAACTGTGCCAGCACAGAAAACACCTCCCATCGTCTTCTAGAGGCTGAACGGAGGTCTGCCGAGTGTTTTGCAAGAAGAGAAAGAAAGTTGTCCAAAACAGCTTCCAATCGAATGTTCAAATGAATGGAAAAGGCAGGAGAGTGGTCAGGTACTGTTTTCTCTCAGTTGGCAAGCTGCGCACACAATCGCAGTGTTGTACAGCTTGTTTCATCACCTTTGCGAAGCTGCCGCTCTCTCCGGCTCCCGGAGACGAAGAAGCTGCTTCTTCGCGCAAAGACGATTCTGCCGCTCACAGTGCTCTGCGGTGTGCGCCTTCTGCCGAAAGACGTCCGGGAGCGGTGCTTAGCTCTGCAGAGCACCATACCTGCTTCTTTAGCCTCTCTTCTCGTCTACATCTTAGCAAAAAGCTTTTCCACTCTGTCTGGCAAGGAGAAACTGTGCCAGCACAGAAAACATCTCCCATCGTGTTCTAGAGGCTGCACGGAGGTCTGCCGAGTGTTTTGCAAGAAGAGAAGGAAAGAGTTCCAAAACAGCTTGCAATCGAATGTTCAAGTGAATAGAAAAGGCAGGAGAGTGGTCAGGTACTGTTTTCTCTCACTTGGCAAGCTGCTCACACAATCGCAGTGTTGTACAGCTTGTTTCATCACCTTTGCAAAGTTGCCGCTCTCCCCAGCTCCCGGAGACGAAGAAGCTGATTCTTCGCGCAAAGACGATTCTGCCGCTCACTGTGCTCTGCGGTGTGCGCCTTCTGCCGAAAGAAGTCCGGGAGCGATGCTTAGCTCTGCAGAGTACCATACGTGCTTCTTTAGCCACGCTTCTCGTCTACATCTTAGCAAAAAGCTTTTCCACTCTGTCTGGCATGGAGAAACTGTGCCAGCACAGAAAACATCTCCCATCGTCTTCTAGAGGCTGCACGGAGGTCTGCCGAGTGTTTTGCAAGAAGAGAAAGAAAGTTGTCCAAAACAGCTTCCAATCGAATGTTCATGTGAATAGAAAAGGCAGGAGAGTGGTCAGGTACTGTTTTCTCTCAGTTGGCAAGCTGCGCACACAATCGCAGTGTTGTACAGCTTGTTTCATCACCTTTGCGAAGTTGCCGCTCTCTCCGGCTCCCGGAGACGAATAAGCTGCTTCTTCGCGCAAAGACGATTCTGCCGCTCACAGTGCTCTGCGGTGTGCGCCTTCTGCCGAAAGAAGTCCGGGAGCGATGCTTAGCTCTGCAGAGCACCGTACCTTCGTCTTTAGCCTCTCTTCTCGTCTACATCTTAGCAAAAAGCTTTTCCACTCTGTCTGGCAAGGAGAAACTGTGCCAGCACAAAAAACATCTCCCATCGTGTTCTAGAGGCTGCACGGAGGTCTGCCGAGTGTGTTGCAAGAAGAGAAAGAAAGTTGTCCAAAACAGCTTGCAATCGAATGTTCATGTGAATAGAAAAGGCAGGAGAGTGGTCAGGTACTGTTTTCTCTCAGTTGGCAAGCTGCGCACACAATCGCAGTGTTGTACAGCTTGTTTCATCACCTTTGCGAAGTTGCCGCTCTCTCCGGCTCCCGGAGACGAAGAAGCTGCTTCTTCGCGCAAAGACGATTCTGCCGCTCACAGTGCTCTGCGGTGTGCGCCTTCTGCCGAAAGAAGTCCGGGAGCGATGCTTAGCTCTGCAGAGTACCATACGTGCTTCTTTAGCCTCGCTTCTCGTCTACATCTTAGCAAAAAGCTTTTCCACTCTGTCTGGCAAGGAGAAACTGTGCCAGCACAGAAAACATCTCCCATCGTCTTCTAGAGGCTGAACGGAGGTCTGCCGAGTGTTTTGCAAGAAGAGAAAGAAAGTTGTCCAAAACAGCTTGCAATCGAATGTTCATGTGAATAGAAAAGGCAGGAGAGTGGTCAGGTACTGTTTTCTCTCAGTTGGCAAGCTGCGCACACAATCGCAGTGTTGTACAGATTGTTTCATCACCTTTGCGAAGTTGCCGCTCTCTCCGGCTCCCGGAGACGAAGAAGCTGCTTCTTCGCGCAAAGACGATTCTGCCGCTCACAGTGCTCTGCGGTGTGCGCCTTCTGCCGAAAGAAGTCCGGGAGCGATGCTTTGCTCTGCAGAGTACCATACGTGCTTCTTCAGCCTCGCTTCTCGTCTACATCTTAGCAAAAAGCTTTTCCACTCTGTCTGGCAAGGAGAAACTGTGCCAGCACAGAAAACACCTCCCATCGTCTTCTAGAGGCTGAACGGAGGACTGCCGAGTGTTTTGCAAGAAGAGAAAGAAAGTTGTCCAAAACAGCTTGCAATCGAATGTTCAAGTGAATAGAAAAGGCAGGAGAGTGGTCAGGTACTGTTTTCTCTCACTTGGCAAGCTGCGCACACAATCGCAGTGTTGTACAGCTTGTTTCATCACCTTTGCGAAGCTGCCGCTCTCTCCGGCTCCCGGAGACGAAGAAGCTGCTTCTTCGCGCAAAGACGATTCTGCCGCTCACAGTGCTCTGCGGTGTGCGCCTTCTGCCGAAAGAGGTCCGGGAGCGGTGCTTAGCTCTGCAGAGCACCGTACCTTCGTCTTTAGCCTCTCTTCTCGTCTACATCTTAGCAAAAAGCTTTTCCACTCTGTCTGGCAAGGAGAAACTGTGCCAGCACAAAAAACATCTCCCATCGTGTTCTAGAGGCTGCACGGAGGTCTCCCGAGTGTTTTGCAAGAAGAGAAAGAAAGTTGTCCAAAACAGCTTCCAATCGAATGTTCATGTGAATAGAAAAGGCAGGAGAGTGGTCTGGTACTGTTTTCTCTCAGTTGGCAAGCTGCGCACACAATCGCAGTGTTGTACAGCTTGTTTTATCACCTTTGCGAAGTTGCCGCTCTCTCCGGCTCCCGGAGACGAAGAAGCTGCTTCTTCGCGCAAAGACGATTCTGCCGCTCACAGTGCTCTGCGGTGTGCGCCTTCTGCCGAAAGAGGTCCGGGAGCGCTGCTTAGCTCTGCAGAGCACCGTACCTTCGTCTTTAGCCTCTCTTCTCGTCTACATCTTAGCAAAAAGCTTTTCCACTCTGTCTGGCAAGGAGAAACTCTGCCAGCACAAAAAACATCTCCCATCGTGTTCTAGAGGCTGCACGGAGGTCTGCCGAGTGTTTTGCAAGAAGAGAAAGAAAGTTGTCCAAAACAGCTTGCAATCGAATGTTCATGTGAATAGAAAAGGCAGGAGCGTGGTCAGGTACTGTTTTCTCTCACTTGGCAAGCTGCGCACACAATCGCAGTGTTGTACAGATTGTTTCATCACCTTTGCGAAGTTGCCGCTCTCTCCGGCTCCCGGAGACGAAGAAGCTGCTTCTTCGCGCAAAGACGATTCTGCCGCTCACAGTGCTCTGCGGTGTGCGCTTTCTGCCGAAAGAAGTCCGGGAGCGATGCTTAGCTCTGCAGAGTACCATACGTGCTTCTTTAGCCTCGCTTCTCGTCTACATCTTAGCAAAAAGCTTTTCCACTCTGTCTGGCAAGGAGAAACTGTGCCAGCACAGAAAACACCTCCCATCGTCTTCTAGAGGCTGAACGGAGGTCTGCCGAGTGTTTTGCAAGAAGAGAAAGAAAGTTGTCCAAAACAGCTTGCAATCGAATGTTCAAATGAATGGAAAAGGCAGGAGAGTGGTCAGGTACTGTTTTCTCTCAGTTGGCAAGCTGCGCACACAATCGCAGTGTTGTACAGCTTGTTTCATCACCTTTGCGAAGCTGCCGCTCTCTCCGGCTCCCGGAGACGAAGAAGCTGCTTCTTCGCGCAAAGACGATTCTGCCGCTCACAGGTCTCTGCGGTGTGCGCCTTCTGCCGAAAGAAGTCCGGGAGCGATGCTTAGCTCTGCAGAGTACCATACGTGCTTCTTCAGCCTCGCTTCTCGTCTACATCTTAGCAAAAAGCTTTTCCACTCTGTCTGGCAAGGAGAAACTGTGCCAGCACAGAAAACACCTCCCATCGTCTTCTAGAGGCTGAACGGAGGACTGCCGAGTGTTTTGCAAGAAGAGAAAGAAAGTTGTCCAAAACAGCTTGCAATCGAATGTTCAAGTGAATAGAAAAGGCAGGAGAGTGGTCAGGTACTGTTTTCTCTCACTTGGCAAGCTGCGCACACAATCGCAGTGTTGTACAGCTTGTTTTATCACCTTTGCGAAGTTGCCGCTCTCTCCGGCTCCCGGAGACGAAGAAGCTGCTTCTTCGCGCAAAGACGATTCTGCCGCTCACAGTGCTCTGCGGTGTGCGCCTTCTGCCGAAAGACGTCCGGGAGCGGTGCTTAGCTCTGCAGAGCACCGTACCTTCGTCTTTAGCCTCTCTTCTCGTCTACATCTTAGCAAAAAGCTTTTCCACTCTGTCTGGCAAGGAGAAACTGTGCCAGCACAAAAAACATCTCCCATCGTGTTCTAGAGGCTGCACGGAGGTCTCCCGAGTGTTTTGCAAGAAGAGAAAGAAAGTTGTCCAAAACAGCTTGCAATCGAATGTTCATGTGAATAGAAAAGGCAGGAGAGTGGTCTGGTACTGTTTTCTCTCAGTTGGCAAGCTGCGCACACAATCGCAGTGTTGTACAGCTTGTTTCATCACCTTTGCGAAGTTACCGCTCTCTCCGGCTCCCGGAGACGAAGAAGCTGCTTCTTCGCGCAAAGACGATTCTGCCGCTCACAGTGCTCTGCGGTGTGCGCCTTCTGCCGAAAGAGGTCCGGGAGCTGTGCTTAGCTCTGCAGAGCACCGTACCTTCGTCTTTAGCCTCTCTTCTCGTCTACATCTTAGCAAAAAGCTTTTCCACTCTGTCTGGCAAGGAGAAACTGTGCCAGCACAAAAAACATCTCCCATCGTGTTCTAGAGGCTGCACGGAGGTCTGCCGAGTGTTTTGCAAGAAGAGAAAGAAAGTTGTCCAAAACAGCTTGCAATCGAATGTTCATGTGAATAGAAAAGGCAGGAGAGTGGTCAGGTACTGTTTTCTCTCACTTGGCAAGCTGCGCACACAATCGCAGTGTTGTACAGATTGTTTCATCACCTTTGCGAAGTTGCCGCTCTCTCCGGCTCCCGGAGACGAAGAAGCTGCTTCTTCGCGCAAAGACGATTCTGCCGCTCACAGTGCTCTGCGGTGTGCGCTTTCTGCCGAAAGAAGTCCGGGAGCGATGCTTAGCTCTGCAGAGTACCATACGTGCTTCTTTAGCCTCGCTTCTCGTCTACATCTTAGCAAAAAGCTTTTCCACTCTGTCTGGCAAGGAGAAACTGTGCCAGCACAGAAAACACCTCCCATCGTCTTCTAGAGGCTGAACGGAGGTCTGCCGAGTGTTTTGCAAGAAGAGAAAGAAAGTTGTCCAAAACAGCTTGCAATCGAATGTTCAAATGAATAGAAAAGGCAGGAGAGTGGTCAGGTACTGTTTTCTCTCAGTTGGCAAGCTGCGCACACAATCGCAGTGTTGTACAGCTTGTTTCATCACCTTTGCGAAGCTGCCGCTCTCTCCGGCTCCCGGAGACGAAGAAGCTGCTTCTTCGCGCAAAGACGATTCTGCCGCTCACAGTGCTCTGCGGTGTGCGCCTTCTGCCGAAAGACGTCCGGGAGCGGTGCTTAGCTCTGCAGAGCACCATACCTGCTTCTTTAGCCTCTCTTCTCGTCTACATCTTAGCAAAAAGCTTTTCCACTCTGTCTGGCAAGGAGAAACTGTGCCAGCACAGAAAACATCTCCCATCGTGTTCTAGAGGCTGCACGGAGGTCTGCCGAGTGTTTTGCAAGAAGAGAAGGAAAGTTGTCCAAAACAGCTTGCAATCGAATGTTCAAGTGAATAGAAAAGGCAGGAGAGTGGTCAGGTACTGTTTTCTCTCACTTGGCAAGCTGCGCACACAATCGCAGTGTTGTACAGCTTGTTTCATCACCTTTGCAAAGTTGCCGCTCTCCCCAGCTCCCGGAGACGAAGAAGCTGATTCTTCGCGCAAAGACGATTCTGCCGCTCACTGTGCTCTGCGGTGTGCGCCTTCTGCCGAAAGAAGTCCGGGAGCGATGCTTAGCTCTGCAGAGTACCATACGTGCTTCTTTAGCCACGCTTCTCGTCTACATCTTAGCAAAAAGCTTTTCCACTCTGTCTGGCATGGAGAAACTGTGCCAGCACAGAAAACATCTCCCATCGTCTTCTAGAGGCTGCACGGAGGTCTGCCGAGTGTTTTGCAAGAAGAGAAAGAAAGTTGTCCAAAACAGCTTGCAATCGAATGTTCATGTGAATAGAAAAGGCAGGAGAGTGGTCAGGTACTGTTTTCTCTCAGTTGGCAAGCTGCGCACACAATCGCAGTGTTGTACAGCTTGTTTCATCACCTTTGCGAAGTTACCGCTCTCTCCGGCTCCCGGAGACGAAGAAGCTGCTTCTTCGCGCAAAGACGATTCTGCCGCTCACAGTGCTCTGCGGTGTGCGCCTTCTGCCGAAAGAGGTCCGGGAGCTGTGCTTAGCTCTGCAGAGCACCGTACCTTCGTCTTTAGCCTCTCTTCTCGTCTACATCTTAGCAAAAAGCTTTTCCACTCTGTCTGGCAAGGAGAAACTGTGCCAGCACAAAAAACATCTCCCATCGTGTTCTAGAGGCTGCACGGAGGTCTGCCGAGTGTTTTGCAAGAAGAGAAAGAAAGTTGTCCAAAACAGCTTGCAATCGAATGTTCATGTGAATAGAAAAGGCAGGAGAGTGGTCAGGTACTGTTTTCTCTCAGTTGGCAAGCTGCTCACACAATCGCAGTGTTGTACAGATTGTTTCATCACCTTTGCGAAGTTGCCGCTCTCTCCGGCTCCCGGAGACGAAGAAGCTGCTTCTTCGCGCAAAGACGATTCTGCCGCTCACAGTGCTCTGCGGTGTGCGCCTTCTGCCGAAAGAAGTCCGGGAGCGATGCTTAGCTCTGCAGAGCACCGTACCTTCGTCTTTAGCCTCTCTTCTCGTCTACATCTTAGCAAAAAGCTTTTCCACTCTGTCTGGCAAGGAGAAACTGTGCCAGCACAAAAAACATCTCCCATCGTGTTCTAGAGGCTGCACGGAGGTCTGCCGAGTGTGTTGCAAGAAGAGAAAGAAAGTTGTCCAAAACAGCTTGCAATCGAATGTTCATGTGAATAGAAAAGGCAGGAGAGTGGTCAGGTACTGTTTTCTCTCAGTTGGCAAGCTGCGCACACAATCGCAGTGTTGTACAGCTTGTTTCATCACCTTTGCGAAGTTGCCGCTCTCTCCGGCTCCCGGAGACGAAGAAGCTGCTTCTTTGCGCAAAGACGATTCTGCCGCTCACAGTGCTCTGCGGTGTGCGCCTTCTGCCGAAAGAAGTCCGGGAGCGATGCTTAGCTCTGCAGAGTACCATACGTGCTTCTTTAGCCTCGCTTCTCGTCTACATCTTAGCAAAAAGCTTTTCCACTCTGTCTGGCAAGGAGAAACTGTGCCAGCACAGAAAACACCTCCCATCGTCTTCTAGAGGCTGAACGGAGGTCTGCCGAGTGTTTTGCAAGAAGAGAAAGAAAGTTGTCCAAAACAGCTTGCAATCGAATGTTCATGTGAATAGAAAAGGCAGGAGAGTGGTCAGGTACTGTTTTCTCTCAGTTGGCAAGCTGCGCACACAATCGCAGTGTTGTACAGTTTGTTTCATCACCTTTGCGAAGTTGCCGCTCTCTCCGGCTCCCGGAGACGAAGAAGCTGCTTCTTCGCGCAAAGACGATTCTGCCGCTCACAGGTCTCTGCGGTGTGCGCCTTCTGCCGAAAGAAGTCCGGGAGCGATGCTTAGCTCTGCAGAGTACCATACGTGCTTCTTCAGCCTCGCTTCTCGTCTACATCTTAGCAAAAAGCTTTTCCACTCTGTCTGGCAAGGAGAAACTGTGCCAGCACAGAAAACACCTCCCATCGTCTTCTAGAGGCTGAACGGAGGACTGCCGAGTGTTTTGCAAGAAGAGAAAGAAAGTTGTCCAAAACAGCTTGCAATCGAATGTTCAAGTGAATAGAAAAGGCAGGAGAGTGGTCAGGTACTGTTTTCTCTCACTTGGCAAGCTGCGCACACAATCGCAGTGTTGTACAGCTTGTTTCATCACCTTTGCGAAGCTGCCGCTCTCTCCGGCTCCCGGAGACGAAGAAGCTGCTTCTTCGCGCAAAGACGATTCTGCCGCTCACAGTGCTCTGCGGTGTGCGCCTTCTGCCGAAAGACGTCCGGGAGCGGTGCTTAGCTCTGCAGAGCACCGTACCTTCGTCTTTAGCCTCTCTTCTCGTCTACATCTTAGCAAAAAGCTTTTCCACTCTGTCTGGCAAGGAGAAACTGTGCCAGCACAAAAAACATCTCCCATCGTGTTCTAGAGGCTGCACGGAGGTCTCCCGAGTGTTTTGCAAGAAGAGAAAGAAAGTTGTCCAAAACAGCTTGCAATCGAATGTTCATGTGAATAGAAAAGGCAGGAGAGTGGTCTGGTACTGTTTTCTCTCAGTTGGCAAGCTGCGCACACAATCGCAGTGTTGTACAGCTTGTTTTATCACCTTTGCGAAGTTGCCGCTCTCTCCGGCTCCCGGAGACGAAGAAGCTGCTTCTTCGCGCAAAGACGATTCTGCCGCTCACAGTGCTCTGCGGTGTGCGCCTTCTGCCGAAGAGGTCCGGGAGCGGTGCTTAGCTCTGCAGAGCACCGTAGCTGCTTCTTTAGCCTCTCTTCTCGTCTACATCTTAGCAAAAAGCTTTTCCACTCTGTCTGGCAAGGAGAAACTGTGCCAGCACAAAAAACATCTCCCATCGTGTTCTAGAGGCTGCACGGAGGTCTGCCGAGTGTTTTGCAAGAAGAGAAAGAAAGTTGTCCAAAACAGCTTGCAATCGAATGTTCATGTGAATAGAAAAGGCAGGAGAGTGGTCAGGTACTGTTTTCTCTCAGTTGGCAAGCTGCGCACACAATCGCAGTGTTGTACAGATTGTTTCATCACCTTTGCGAAGTTGCCGCTCTCTCCGGCTGCCGGAGACGAAGAAGCTGCTTCTTCGCGCAAAGACGATTCTGCCGCTCACAGTGCTCTGCGGTGTGCGCCTTCTGCCGAAAGAGGTCCGGGAGCGCTGCTTAGCTCTGCAGAGCACCGTACCTTCGTCTTTAGCCTCTCTTCTCGTCTACATCTTAGCAAAAAGCTTTTCCACTCTGTCTGGCAAGGAGAAACTGTGCCAGCACAAAAAACATCTCCCATCGTGTTCTAGAGGCTGCACGGAGGTCTGCCGAGTGTTTTGCAAGAAGAGAAAGAAAGTTGTCCAAAACAGCTTGCAATCGAATGTTCATGTGAATAGAAAAGGCAGGAGAGTGGTCAGGTACTGTTTTCTCTCACTTGGCAAGCTGCGCACACAATCGCAGTGTTGTACAGATTGTTTCATCACCTTTGCGAAGTTGCCGCTCTCTCCGGCTCCCGGAGACGAAGAAGCTGCTTCTTCGCGCAAAGACGATTCTGCCGCTCACAGTGCTCTGCGGTGTGCGCTTTCTGCCGAAAGAAGTCCGGGAGCGATGCTTAGCTCTGCAGAGTACCATACGTGCTTCTTTAGCCTCGCTTCTCGTCTACATCTTAGCAAAAAGCTTTTCCACTCTGTCTGGCAAGGAGAAACTGTGCCAGCACAGAAAACACCTCCCATCGTCTTCTAGAGGCTGAACGGAGGTCTGCCGAGTGTTTTGCAAGAAGAGAAAGAAAGTTGTCCAAAACAGCTTCCAATCGAATGTTCAAATGAATGGAAAAGGCAGGAGAGTGGTCAGGTACTGTTTTCTCTCAGTTGGCAAGCTGCGCACACAATCGCAGTGTTGTACAGCTTGTTTCATCACCTTTGCGAAGCTGCCGCTCTCTCCGGCTCCCGGAGACGAAGAAGCTGCTTCTTCGCGCAAAGACGATTCTGCCGCTCACAGTGCTCTGCGGTGTGCGCCTTCTGCCGAAAGACGTCCGGGAGCGGTGCTTAGCTCTGCAGAGCACCATACCTGCTTCTTTAGCCTCTCTTCTCGTCTACATCTTAGCAAAAAGCTTTTCCACTCTGTCTGGCAAGGAGAAACTGTGCCAGCACAGAAAACATCTCCCATCGTGTTCTAGAGGCTGCACGGAGGTCTGCCGAGTGTTTTGCAAGAAGAGAAGGAAAGAGTTCCAAAACAGCTTGCAATCGAATGTTCAAGTGAATAGAAAAGGCAGGAGAGTGGTCAGGTACTGTTTTCTCTCACTTGGCAAGCTGCTCACACAATCGCAGTGTTGTACAGCTTGTTTCATCACCTTTGCAAAGTTGCCGCTCTCCCCAGCTCCCGGAGACGAAGAAGCTGATTCTTCGCGCAAAGACGATTCTGCCGCTCACTGTGCTCTGCGGTGTGCGCCTTCTGCCGAAAGAAGTCCGGGAGCGATGCTTAGCTCTGCAGAGTACCATACGTGCTTCTTTAGCCACGCTTCTCGTCTACATCTTAGCAAAAAGCTTTTCCACTCTGTCTGGCATGGAGAAACTGTGCCAGCACAGAAAACATCTCCCATCGTCTTCTAGAGGCTGCACGGAGGTCTGCCGAGTGTTTTGCAAGAAGAGAAAGAAAGTTGTCCAAAACAGCTTGCAATCGAATGTTCATGTGAATAGAAAAGGCAGGAGAGTGGTCAGGTACTGTTTTCTCTCAGTTGGCAAGCTGCGCACACAATCGCAGTGTTGTACAGATTGTTTCATCACCTTTGCGAAGTTGCCGCTCTCTCCGGCTCCCGGAGACGAAGAAGCTGCTTCTTCGCGCAAAGACGATTCTGCCGCTCACAGTGCTCTGCGGTGTGCGCCTTCTGCCGAAAGAAGTCCGGGAGCGATGCTTAGCTCTGCAGAGCACCGTACCTTCGTCTTTAGCCTCGCTTCTCGTCTACATCTTAGCAAAAAGCTTTTCCACTCTGTCTGGCAAGGAGAAACTGTGCCAGCACAGAAAACATCTCCCATCGTCTTCTAGAGGCTGAACGGAGGTCTGCCGAGTGTTTTGCAAGAAGAGAAAGAAAGTTGTCCAAAACAGCTTGCAATCGAATGTTCATGTGAATAGAAAAGGCAGGAGAGTGGTCAGGTACTGTTTTCTCTCAGTTGGCAAGCTGCGCACACAATCGCAGTGTTGTACAGATTGTTTCATCACCTTTGCGAAGTTGCCGCTCTCTCCGGCTCCCGGAGACGAAGAAGCTGCTTCTTCGCGCAAAGACGATTCTGCCGCTCACAGTGCTCTGCGGTGTGCGCCTTCTGCCGAAAGAAGTCCGGGAGCGATGCTTTGCTCTGCAGAGTACCATACGTGCTTCTTCAGCCTCGCTTCTCGTCTACATCTTAGCAAAAAGCTTTTCCACTCTGTCTGGCAAGGAGAAACTGTGCCAGCACAGAAAACACCTCCCATCGTCTTCTAGAGGCTGAACGGAGGACTGCCGAGTGTTTTGCAAGAAGAGAAAGAAAGTTGTCCAAAACAGCTTGCAATCGAATGTTCAAGTGAATAGAAAAGGCAGGAGAGTGGTCAGGTACTGTTTTCTCTCACTTGGCAAGCTGCGCACACAATCGCAGTGTTGTACAGCTTGTTTCATCACCTTTGCGAAGCTGCCGCTCTCTCCGGCTCCCGGAGACGAAGAAGCTGCTTCTTCGCGCAAAGACGATTCTGCCGCTCACAGTGCTCTGCGGTGTGCGCCTTCTGCCGAAAGAGGTCCGGGAGCGGTGCTTAGCTCTGCAGAGCACCGTACCTTCGTCTTTAGCCTCTCTTCTCGTCTACATCTTAGCAAAAAGCTTTTCCACTCTGTCTGGCAAGGAGAAACTGTGCCAGCACAAAAAACATCTCCCATCGTGTTCTAGAGGCTGCACGGAGGTCTCCCGAGTGTTTTGCAAGAAGAGAAAGAAAGTTGTCCAAAACAGCTTCCAATCGAATGTTCATGTGAATAGAAAAGGCAGGAGAGTGGTCTGGTACTGTTTTCTCTCAGTTGGCAAGCTGCGCACACAATCGCAGTGTTGTACAGCTTGTTTTATCACCTTTGCGAAGTTGCCGCTCTCTCCGGCTCCCGGAGACGAAGAAGCTGCTTCTTCGCGCAAAGACGATTCTGCCGCTCACAGTGCTCTGCGGTGTGCGCCTTCTGCCGAAGAGGTCCGGGAGCGGTGCTTAGCTCTGCAGAGCACCGTACCTTCGTCTTTAGCCTCTCTTCTCGTCTACATCTTAGCAAAAAGCTTTTCCACTCTGTCTGGCAAGGAGAAACTTTGCCAGCACAGAAAACATCTCCCATCGTGTTCTAGAGGCTGCACGGAGGTCTGCCGAGTGTTTTGCAAGAAGAGAAAGAAAGTTGTCCAAAACAGCTTGCAATCGAATGTTCATGTGAATAGAAAAGGCAGGAGAGTGGTCTGGTACTGTTTTCTCTCAGTTGGCAAGCTGCGCACACAATCGCAGTGTTGTACAGCTTGTTTCATCACCTTTGCGAAGTTACCGCTCTCTCCGGCTCCCGGAGACGAAGAAGCTGCTTCTTCGCGCAAAGACGATTCTGCCGCTCACAGTGCTCTGCGGTGTGCGCCTTCTGCCGAAAGAGGTCCGGGAGCTGTGCTTAGCTCTGCAGAGCACCGTACCTTCGTCTTTAGCCTCTCTTCTCGTCTACATCTTAGCAAAAAGCTTTTCCACTCTGTCTGGCAAGGAGAAACTGTGCCAGCACAAAAAACATCTCCCATCGTGTTCTAGAGGCTGCACGGAGGTCTGCCGAGTGTTTTGCAAGAAGAGAAAGAAAGTTGTCCAAAACAGCTTGCAATCGAATGTTCATGTGAATAGAAAAGGCAGGAGAGTGGTCAGGTACTGTTTTCTCTCAGTTGGCAAGCTGCGCACACAATCGCAGTGTTGTACAGATTGTTTCATCACCTTTGCGAAGTTGCCGCTCTCTCCGGCTGCCGGAGACGAAGAAGCTGCTTCTTCGCGCAAAGACGATTCTGCCGCTCACAGTGCTCTGCGGTGTGCGCCTTCTGCCGAAAGAGGTCCGGGAGCGCTGCTTAGCTCTGCAGAGCACCGTACCTTCGTCTTTAGCCTCTCTTCTCGTCTACATCTTAGCAAAAAGCTTTTCCACTCTGTCTGGCAAGGAGAAACTGTGCCAGCACAAAAAACATCTCCCATCGTGTTCTAGAGGCTGCACGGAGGTCTGCCGAGTGTTTTGCAAGAAGAGAAAGAAAGTTGTCCAAAACAGCTTGCAATCGAATGTTCATGTGAATAGAAAAGGCAGGAGCGTGGTCAGGTACTGTTTTCTCTCACTTGGCAAGCTGCGCACACAATCGCAGTGTTGTACAGATTGTTTCATCACCTTTGCGAAGTTGCCGCTCTCTCCGGCTCCCGGAGACGAAGAAGCTGCTTCTTCGCGCAAAGACGATTCTGCCGCTCACAGTGCTCTGCGGTGTGCGCTTTCTGCCGAAAGAAGTCCGGGAGCGATGCTTAGCTCTGCAGAGTACCATACGTGCTTCTTTAGCCTCGCTTCTCGTCTACATCTTAGCAAAAAGCTTTTCCACTCTGTCTGGCAAGGAGAAACTGTGCCAGCACAGAAAACACCTCCCATCGTCTTCTAGAGGCTGAACGGAGGTCTGCCGAGTGTTTTGCAAGAAGAGAAAGAAAGTTGTCCAAAACAGCTTCCAATCGAATGTTCAAATGAATGGAAAAGGCAGGAGAGTGGTCAGGTACTGTTTTCTCTCAGTTGGCAAGCTGCGCACACAATCGCAGTGTTGTACAGCTTGTTTCATCACCTTTGCGAAGCTGCCGCTCTCTCCGGCTCCCGGAGACGAAGAAGCTGCTTCTTCGCGCAAAGACGATTCTGCCGCTCACAGTGCTCTGCGGTGTGCGCCTTCTGCCGAAAGAAGTCCGGGAGCGGTGCTTAGCTCTGCAGAGCACCGTACCTTCGTCTTTAGCCTCTCTTCTCGTCTACATCTTAGCAAAAAGCTTTTCCACTCTGTCTGGCAAGGAGAAACTGTGCCAGCACAGAAAACATCTCCCATCGTGTTCTAGAGGCTGCACGGAGGTCTGCCGAGTGTTTTGCAAGAAGAGAAGGAAAGTTGTCCAAAACAGCTTGCAATCGAATGTTCAAGTGAATAGAAAAGGCAGGAGAGTGGTCAGGTACTGTTTTCTCTCAGTTGGCAAGCTGCTCACACAATCGCAGTGTTGTACAGCTTGTTTCATCACCTTTGCAAAGTTGCCGCTCTCCCCAGCTCCCGGAGACGAAGAAGCTGATTCTTCGCGCAAAGACGATTCTGCCGCTCACTGTGCTCTGCGGTGTGCGCCTTCTGCCGAAAGAAGTCCGGGAGCGATGCTTAGCTCTGCAGAGTACCATACGTGCTTCTTTAGCCTCGCTTCTCGTCTACATCTTAGCAAAAAGCTTTTCCACTCTGTCTGGCAAGGAGAAACTGTGCCAGCACAGAAAACACCTCCCATCGTGTTCTAGAGGCTGAACGGAGGTCTGCCGAGTGTTTTGCAAGAAGAGAAAGAAAGTTGTCCAAAACAGCTTCCAATCGAATGTTCAAATGAATAGAAAAGGCAGGAGAGTGGTCAGGTACTGTTTTCTCTCAGTTGGCAAGCTGCGCACACAATCGCAGTGTTGTACAGCTTGTTTCATCACCTTTGCGAAGCTGCCGCTCTCTCCGGCTCCTGGAGACGAAGAAGCTGCTTCTTCGCGCAAAGACGATTCTGCCGCTCACAGTGCTCTGCGGTGTGCGCCTTCTGCCGAAAGACGTCCGGGAGCGGTGCTTAGCTCTGCAGAGCACCATACCTGCTTCTTTAGCCTCTCTTCTCGTCTACATCTTAGCAAAAAGCTTTTCCACTCTGTCTGGCAAGGAGAAACTGTGCCAGCACAGAAAACATCTCCCATCGTGTTCTAGAGGCTGCACGGAGGTCTGCCGAGTGTTTTGCAAGAAGAGAAGGAAAGTTGTCCAAAACAGCTTGCAATCGAATGTTCAAGTGAATAGAAAAGGCAGGAGAGTGGTCAGGTACTGTTTTCTCTCACTTGGCAAGCTGCTCACACAATCGCAGTGTTGTACAGCTTGTTTCATCACCTTTGCAAAGTTGCCGCTCTCCCCAGCTCCCGGAGACGAAGAAGCTGATTCTTCGCGCAAAGACGATTCTGCCGCTCACTGTGCTCTGCGGTGTGCGCCTTCTGCCGAAAGACGTCCGGGAGCGATGCTTAGCTCTGCAGAGTACCATACGTGCTTCTTTAGCCACGCTTCTCGTCTACATCTTAGCAAAAAGCTTTTCCACTCTGTCTGGCATGGAGAAACTGTGCCAGCACAGAAAACATCTCCCATCGTCTTCTAGAGGCTGCACGGAGGTCTGCCGAGTGTTTTGCAAAAAGAGAAAGAAAGTTGTCCAAAACAGCTTCCAATCGAATGTTCATGTGAATAGAAAAGGCAGGAGAGTGGTCAGGTACTGTTTTCTCTCACTTGGCAAGCTGCGCACACAATCGCAGTGTTGTACAGATTGTTTCATCACCTTTGCGAAGCTGCCGCTCTCTCCGGCTCCCGGAGACGAAGAAGCTGCTTCTTCGCGCAAAGACGATTCTGCCGCTCACAGTGCTCTGCGGTGTGCGCCTTCTGCCGAAAGACGTCCGGGAGCGGTGCTTAGCTCTGCAGAGCACCATACCTTCGTCTTTAGCCTCTCTTCTCGTCTACATCTTAGCAAAAAGCTTTTCCACTCTGTCTGGCAAGGAGAAACTTTGCCAGCACAGAAAACATCTCCCATCG
This sequence comes from Melozone crissalis, assembly GCF_028551555.1. Classification (NCBI taxonomy): domain Eukaryota; kingdom Metazoa; phylum Chordata; class Aves; order Passeriformes; family Passerellidae; genus Melozone; species Melozone crissalis. The sequence goes on along the minus strand of NW_026535855.1, from coordinate 86,236 downwards.
TGTTCTAGAAGCTGCACGGAGGTCTGCCGAGTGTTTTGCAAGAAGAGAAAGAAAGTTGTCCAAAACAGCTTGCAATCGAATGTTCATGTGAATAGAAAAGGCAGGAGAGTGGTCAGGTACTGTTTTCTCTCAGTTGGCAAGCTGCGCACACAATCGCAGTGTTGTACAGCTTGTTTCATCACCTTTGCGAAGTTGCCGCTCTCTCCGGCTCCCGGAGACGAAGAAGCTGCTTCTTCGCGCAAAGACGATTCTGCCGCTCACAGTGCTCTGCGGTGTGCGCCTTCTGCTGAAAGAGGTCCGGGAGCGGTGCTTAGCTCTGCAGAGCACCGTACCTTCGTCTTTAGCCTCTCTTCTCGTCTACATCTTTGCAAAAAGCTTTTCCACTCTGTCTGGCAAGGAGAAACTGTGCCAGCACAGAAAACATCTCCCATCGTCTTCTAGAGGCTGCACGGAGGTCTGCCGAGTGTTTTGCAAGAAGAGAAAGAAAGTTGTCCAAAACAGCTTGCAATCGAATGTTCATGTGAATCGAAAAGGCAGGAGAGTGGTCAGGTACTGTTTTCTCTCAGTTGGCAAGCTGCGCACACAATCGCAGTGTTGTACAGCTTGTTTCATCACCTTTGCGAAGTTGCCGCTCTCTCCGGCTCCCGGAGACGAAGAAGCTGCTTCTTCGCGCAAAGACGATTCTGCCGCTCACAGTGCTCTGCGGTGTGCGCCCTCTGCCGAAAGAGGCACGGGAGCGGTGCTTAGCTCTGCAGAGCACCGTACCTTCGTCTTTACCCTCTCTTCTCGTCTACATCTTAGCAAAAAGCTTTTCCACTCTGTCTGGCAAGGAGAAACTGTGCCAGCACAGAAAACATCTCCCATCGTGTTCTAGAGGCTGCACGGAGGTCTGCCGAGTGTTTTGCAAGAAGAGAAAGAAAGTTGTCCAAAACAGCTTGCAATCGAATGTTCATGTGAATAGAAAAGGCAGGAGAGTGGTCAGGTACTGTTTTCTCTCAGTTGGCAAGCTGCGCACACAATCGCAGTGTTGTACAGCTTGTTTCATCACCTTTGCGAAGCTGCCGCTCTCTCCGGCTCCCGGAGACGAAGAAGCTGCTTCTTCGCGCAAAGACGATTCTGCCGCTCACAGTGCTCTGCGGTGTGCGCCTTCTGCCGAAAGACGTCCGGGAGCGGTGCTTAGCTCTGCAGAGCACCATACCTGCTTCTTTAGCCTCTCTTCTCGTCTACATCTTAGCAAAAAGCTTTTCCACTCTGTCTGGCAAGGAGAAACTGTGCCAGCACAGAAAACATCTCCCATCGTGTTCTAGAGGCTGCACGGAGGTCTGCCGAGTGTTTTGCAAGAAGAAAAAGAAAGTTGTCCAAAACAGCTTGCAATCGAATGTTCATGTGAATAGAAAAGGCAGGAGAGTGGTCAGGTACTGTTTTCTCTCAGTTGGCAAGCTGCGCAAACAATCGCAGTGTTGTACAGCTTGTTTCATCACCTTTGCAAAGTTGCCGCTCTCTCCGGCTCCCGGAGACGAAGAAGCTGCTTCTTCGCGCAAAGACGATTCTGGCGCTCACTGTGCTCTGCGGTGTGCGCCTTCTGCCGAAAGAAGTCCGGGAGCGATGCTTTGCTCTGCAGAGTACCATACGTGCTTCTTTAGCCACGCTTCTCGTCTACATCTTAGCAAAAAGCTTTTCCACTCTGTCTGGCAAGGAGAAACTGTGCCAGCACAAAAAACATCTCCCATCGTCTTCTAGAGGCTGCACGGAGGTCTGCCGAGTGTTTTGCAAGAAGAGAAAGAAAGTTGTCCAAAACAGCTTCCAATCGAATGTTCATGTGAATAGAAAGGCAGGAGAGTGGTCAGGTACTGTTTTCTCTCACTTGGCAAGCTGCGCACACAATCGCAGTGTTGTACAGCTTGTTTCATCACCTTTGCGAGGCTGCCGCTCTCTCCGGCTCCCGGAGACGAAGAAGCTGCTTCTTCGCGCAAAGACGATTCTGCCGCTCACAGTGCTCTGCAGTGTGTGTCTTCTGCCGAAAGAGGTCCGGGAGCGGTGCTTAGCTCTGCAGAGCACCGTACCTTCGTCTTTAGCCTCTCTTCTCGTCTACATCTTAGCAAAAAGCTTTTCCACTCTGTCTGGCAAGGAGAAACTGTGCCAGCACAGAAAACATCTCCCATCGTGTTCTAGAAGCTGCACGGAGGTCTGCCGAGTGTTTTGCAAGAAGAGAAAGAAAGTTGTCCAAAACAGCTTGCAATCGAATGTTCATGTGAATAGAAAAGGCAGGAGAGTGGTCTGGTACTGTTTTCTCTCAGTTGGCAAGCTGCGCACACAATCGCAGTGTTGTACAGCTTGTTTCATCACCTTTGCGAAGTTGCCGCTCTCTCCGGCTCCCGGAGACGAAGAAGCTGCTTCTTCGCGCAAAGACGATTCTGCCGCTCACAGTGCTCTGCGGTGTGCGCCTTCTGCCGAAAGAGGCACGGGAGCGGTGCTTAGCTCTGCAGAGCACCGTACCTTCGTCTTTAGCCTCTCTTCTCGTCTACATCTTAGCAAAAAGCTTTTCCACTCTGTCTGGCAAGGAGAAACTGTGCCAGCACAGAAAACATCTCCCATCGTGTTCTAGAGGCTGCACGGAGGTCTGCCGAGTGTTTTGCAAGAAGAGAAAGAAAGTTGTCCAAAACAGCTTCCAATCGAATGTTCATGTGAATAGAAAAGGCAGGAGAGTTGTCAGGTACTGTTTTCTCTCACTTGGCAAGCTGCGCACACAATCGCAGTGTTGTACAGCTTGTTTCATCACCTTTTCGAAGCTGCCGCTCTCTCCGGCTCCCGGAGACGAAGAAGCTGCTTCTTCGCGCAAAGACGATTCTGCAGCTCACAGTGCTCTGCGGTGTGCGCCTTCTGCCGAAAGAGGTCCGGGAGCGGTGCTTAGCTCTGCAGAGCACCGTACCTTCGTCTTTAGCCTCTCTTCTCGTCTACATCTTAGCAAAAAGCTTTTCCACTCTGTCTGGCAAGGAGAAACTTTGCCAGCACAGAAAACATCTCCCATCGTGTTCTAGAAGCTGCACGGAGGTCTGCCGAGTGTTTTGCAAGAAGAGAAAGAAAGTTGTCCAAAACAGCTTGCAATCGAATGTTCATGTGAATAGAAAAGGCAGGAGAGTGGTCAGGTACTGTTTTCTCTCAGTTGGCAAGCTGCGCACACAATCGCAGTGTTGTACAGCTTGTTTCATCACCTTTGCCAAGTTGCCGCTCTCTCCGGCTCCCGGAGACGAAGAAGCTGCTTCTTCGCGCAAAGACGATTCTGCCGCTCACAGTGCTCTGCGGTGTGCGCCTTCTGCCGAAAGAGGTCCGGGAGCTGTGCTTAGCTCTGCAGAGCACCGTACCTTCGTCTTTAGACTCTCTTCTCGTCTACATCTTAGCAAAAATCTTTTCCACTCTGTCTGGCAAGGAGAAACTGTGCCAGCACAGATAACATCTCCCATCGTGTTCTAGAAGCTGCACGGAGGTCTGCCGAGTGTTTTGCAAGAAGAGAAAGAAAGTTGTCCAAAACAGCTTGCAATCGAATGTTCATGTGAATAGAAAAGGCAGGAGAGTGGTCAGGTACTGTTTTCTCTCAGTTGGCAAGCTGCGCACACAATCGCAGTGTTGTACAGCTTGTTTCATCACCTTTGCGAAGTTGCCGCTCTCTCCGGCTCCCGGAGACGAAGAAGCTGCTTCTTCGCGCAAAGACGATTCTGCCGCTCACAGTGCTCTGCGGTGTGCGCCTTCTGCTGAAAGAGGTCCGGGAGCGGTGCTTAGCTCTGCAGAGCACCGTACCTTCGTCTTTAGCCTCTCTTCTCGTCTACATCTTAGCAAAAAGCTTTTCCACTCTGTCTGGCAAGGAGAAACTGTGCCAGCACAGAAAACATCTCCCATCGTGTTCTAGAAGCTGCACGGAGGTCTGCCGAGTGTTTTGCAAGAAGAGAAAGAAAGTTGTCCAAAACAGCTTGCAATCGAATGTTCATGTGAATAGAAAAGGCAGGAGAGTGGTCAGGTACTGTTTTCTCTCAGTTGGCAAGCTGCGCACACAATCGCAGTGTTGTACAGCTTGTTTCATCACCTTTGCGAAGTTGCCGCTCTCTCCGGCTCCCGGAGACGAAGAAGCTGCTTCTTCGCGCAAAGACGATTCTGCCGCTCACAGTGCTCTGCGGTGTGCGCCTTCTGCCGAAAGAGATCCGGGAGCGGTGCTTAGCTCTGCAGAGCACCGTACCTTCGTCTTTAGCCTCTCTTCTCGTCTACATCTTAGCAAAAAGCTTTTCCACTCTGTCTGGCAAGGAGAAACTGTGCCAGCACAGAAAACATCTCCCATCGTGTTCTAGAGGCTGCACGGAGGTCTGCCGAGTGTTTTGCAAGAAGAGAAAGAAAGTTGTCCAAAACAGCTTGCAATCGAATGTTCATGTGAATAGAAAAGGCAGGAGAGTGGTCAGGTACTGTTTTCTCTCACTTGGCAAGCTGCGCACACAATCGCAGTGTTGTACAGCTTGTTTCATCACCTTTTCGAAGCTGCCGCTCTCTCCGGCTCCCGGAGACGAAGAAGCTGCTTCTTCGCGCAAAGACGATTCTGCCGCTCACAGTGCTCTGCGGTGTGCGCCTTCTGCCGAAAGAGGTCCGGGAGCGGTGCTTAGCTCTGCAGAGCACCGTACCTTCGTCTTTAGCCTCTCTTCTCGTCTACATCTTAGCAAAATGCTTTTCCACTCTGTCTGGCAAGGAGAAACTTTGCCAGCACAGAAAACATCTCCCAACCTGTTCTAGAAGCTGCACGGAGGTCTGCCGAGTGTTTTGCAAGAAGAGAAAGAAAGTTGTCCAAAACAGCTTGCAATCGAATGTTCATGTGAATAGAAAAGGCAGGAGAGTGGTCAGGTACTGTTTTCTCTCAGTTGGCAAGCTGCGCACACAATCGCAGTGTTGTACAGCTTGTTTCATCACCTTTGCGAAGTTGCCGCTCTCTCCGGCTCCCGGAGACGAAGAAGCTGCTTCTTCGCGCAAAGACGATTCTGCCGCTCACAGTGCTCTGCGGTGTGCGCCTTCTGCCGAAAGACGTCCGGGAGCTGTGCTTAGCTCTGCAGAGCACCGTACCTTCGTCTTTAGCCTCTCTTCTCGTCTACATCTTAGCAAAAAGCTTTTCCACTCTGTCTGGCAAGGAGAAACTGTGCCAGCACAGAAAACATCTCCCATCGTGTTCTAGAGGCTGCACGGAGGTCTGCCGAGTGTTTTGCAAGAAGAGAAAGAAAGTTTTCCAAAACAGCTTGCAATCGAATGTTCATGTGAATAGAAAAGGCAGGAGAGTGGTCAGGTACTGTTTTCTCTCACTTGGCAAGCTGCGCACACAATCGCAGTGTTGTACAGCTTGTTTCATCACCTTTGCGAAGCTGCCGCTCTCTCCGGCTCCCGGAGACGAAGAAGCTGCTTCTTCGCGCAAAGACGATTCTGCCGCTCACAGTGCTCTGCGGTGTGCGCCTTCTGCCGAAAGACGTCCGGGAGCGGTGCTTAGCTCTGCAGAGCACCATACCTGCTTCTTTAGCCTCTCTTCTCGTCTACATCTTAGCAAAAAGCTTTTCCACTCTGTCTGGCAAGGAGAAACTGTGCCAGCACAGAAAACATCTCCCATCGTGTTCTAGAGGCTGCACGGAGGTCTGCCGAGTGTTTTGCAAGAAGAGAAAGAAAGTTTTCCAAAACAGCTTGCAATCGAATGTTCATGTGAATAGAAAAGGCAGGAGAGTGGTCAGGTACTGTTTTCTCTCACTTGGCAAGCTGCGCACACAATCGCAGTGTTGTACAGCTTGTTTCATCACCTTTGCAAAGTTGCCGCTCTCTCCGGCTCCCGGAGACGAAGAAGCTGCTTCTTCGCGCAAAGACGATTCTGCCGCTCACTGTGCTCTGCGGTGTGCGCCTTCTGCCGAAAGAAGTCCGGGAGCGATGCTTAGCTCTGCAGAGTACCATACGTGCTTCTTTAGCCACGCTTCTCGTCTACATCTTAGCAAAAAGCTTTTCCACTCTGTCTGGCAAGGAGAAACTGTGCCAGCACAAAAAACATCTCCCATCGTCTTCTAGAGGCTGCACGGAGGTCTGCCGAGTGTTTTGCAAGAAGAGAAAGAAAGTTGTCCAAAACAGCTTCCAATCGAATGTTCATGTGAATAGAAAGGCAGGAGAGTGGTCAGGTACTGTTTTCTCTCACTTGGCAAGCTGCGCACACAATCGCAGTGTTGTACAGCTTGTTTCATCACCTTTGCGAGGCTGCCGCTCTCTCCGGCTCCCGGAGACGAAGAAGCTGCTTCTTCGCGCAAAGACGATTCTGCCGCTCACAGTGCTCTGCAGTGTGTGTCTTCTGCCGAAAGAGGTCCGGGAGCGGTGCTTAGCTCTGCAGAGCACCGTACCTTCGTCTTTAGCCTCTCTTCTCGTCTACATCTTAGCAAAAAGCTTTTCCACTCTGTCTGGCAAGGAGAAACTTTGCCAGCACAGAAAACATCTCCCATCGTGTTCTAGAAGCTGCACGGAGGTCTGCCGAGTGTTTTGCAAGAAGAGAAAGAAAGTTGTCCAAAACAGCTTGCAATCGAATGTTCATGTGAATAGAAAAGGCAGGAGAGTGGTCAGGTACTGTTTTCTCTCACTTGGCAAGCTGCGCACACAATCGCAGTGTTGTACAGCTTGTTTCATCACCTTTGCGAAGCTGCCGCTCTCTCCGGCTCCCGGAGACGAAGAAGCTGCTTCTTCGCGCAAAGACGATTCTGCCGCTCACAGTGCTCTGCGGTGTGCGCCTTCTGCCGAAAGACGTCCGGGAGCGGTGCTTAGCTCTGCAGAGCACCGTACCTTCGTCTTTAGCCTCTCTTCTCGTCTACATCTTAGCAAAAAGCTTTTCCACTCTGTCTGGCAAGGAGAAACTGTGCCAGCACAAAAAACATCTCCCATCGTGTTCTAGAGGCTGCACGGAGGTCTGCCGAGTGTTTTGCAAGAAGAGAAAGAAAGTTGTCCAAAACAGCTTGCAATCGAATGTTCATGTGAATAGAAAAGGCAGGAGAGTGGTCAGGTACTGTTTTCTCTCAGTTGGCAAGCTGCGCACACAATCGCAGTGTTGTACAGCTTGTTTTATCACCTTTGCGAAGTTGCCGCTCTCTCCGGCTCCCGGAGACGAAGAAGCTGCTTCTTCGCGCAAAGACGATTCTGCCGCTCACAGTGCTCTGCGGTGTGCGCCTTCTGCCGAAGAGGTCCGGGAGCGTTGCTTAGCTCTGCAGAGCACCATACGTGCTTCTTTAGCCTCTCTTCTCGTCTACATCTTAGCAAAAAGCTTTTCCACTCTGTCTGGCAAGGAGAAACTTTGCCAGCACAGAAAACATCTCCCATCGTGTTCTAGAGGCTGCACGGAGGTCTGCCGAGTGTTTTGCAAGAAGAGAAAGAAAGTTGTCCAAAACAGCTTGCAATCGAATGTTCATGTGAATAGAAAAGGCAGGAGAGTGGTCTGGTACTGTTTTCTCTCAGTTGGCAAGCTGCGCACACAATCGCAGTGTTGTACAGCTTGTTTCATCACCTTTGCGAAGTTACCGCTCTCTCCGGCTCCCGGAGACGAAGAAGCTGCTTCTTCGCGCAAAGACGATTCTGCCGCTCACTGTGCTCTGCGGTGTGCGCCTTCTGCCGAAAGAGGTCCGGGAGCGGTGCTTAGCTCTGCAGAGCACCGTACCTTCGTCTTTAGCCTCTCTTCTCGTCTACATCTTAGCAAAAAGCTTTTCCACTCTGTCTGGCAAGGAGAAACTGTGCCAGCACAAAAAACATCTCCCATCGTGTTCTAGAGGCTGCACGGAGGTCTGCCGAGTGTTTTGCAAGAAGAGAAAGAAAGTTTTCCAAAACAGCTTGCAATCGAATGTTCATGTGAATAGAAAAGGCAGGAGAGTGGTCAGGTACTGTTTTCTCTCACTTGGCAAGCTGCGCACACAATCGCAGTGTTGTACAGATTGTTTCATCACCTTTGCGAAGTTGCCGCTCTCTCCGGCTCCCGGAGACGAAGAAGCTGCTTCTTCGCGCAAAGACGATTCTGCCGCTCACAGTGCTCTGCGGTGTGCGCTTTCTGCCGAAAGAAGTCCGGGAGCGATGCTTAGCTCTGCAGAGTACCATACGTGCTTCTTTAGCCTCGCTTCTCGTCTACATCTTAGCAAAAAGCTTTTCCACTCTGTCTGGCAAGGAGAAACTGTGCCAGCACAGAAAACACCTCCCATCGTCTTCTAGAGGCTGAACGGAGGTCTGCCGAGTGTTTTGCAAGAAGAGAAAGAAAGTTGTCCAAAACAGCTTCCAATCGAATGTTCAAATGAATAGAAAAGGCAGGAGAGTGGTCAGGTACTGTTTTCTCTCACTTGGCAAGCTGCGCACACAATCGCAGTGTTGTACAGCTTGTTTCATCACCTTTGCGAAGCTGCCGCTCTCTCCGGCTCCCGGAGACGAAGAAGCTGCTTCTTCGCGCAAAGACGATTCTGCCGCTCACAGTGCTCTGCGGTGTGCGCCTTCTGCCGAAAGACGTCCGGGAGCGGTGCTTAGCTCTGCAGAGCACCATACCTGCTTCTTTAGCCTCTCTTCTCGTCTACATCTTAGCAAAAAGCTTTTCCACTCTGTCTGGCAAGGAGAAACTGTGCCAGCACAGAAAACATCTCCCATCGTGTTCTAGAGGCTGCACGGAGGTCTGCCGAGTGTTTTGCAAGAAGAGAAGGAAAGTTGTCCAAAACAGCTTGCAATCGAATGTTCAAGTGAATAGAAAAGGCAGGAGAGTGGTCAGGTACTGTTTTCTCTCACTTGGCAAGCTGCGCACACAATCGCAGTGTTGTACAGCTTGTTTCATCACCTTTGCAAAGTTGCCGCTCTCCCCAGCTCCCGGAGACGAAGAAGCTGATTCTTCGCGCAAAGACGATTCTGCCGCTCACTGTGCTCTGCGGTGTGCGCCTTCTGCCGAAAGAAGTCCGGGAGCGATGCTTAGCTCTGCAGAGTACCATACGTGCTTCTTTAGCCACGCTTCTCGTCTACATCTTAGCAAAAAGCTTTTCCACTCTGTCTGGCATGGAGAAACTGTGCCAGCACAGAAAACATCTCCCATCGTCTTCTAGAGGCTGCACGGAGGTCTGCCGAGTGTTTTGCAAGAAGAGAAAGAAAGTTGTCCAAAACAGCTTGCAATCGAATGTTCATGTGAATAGAAAAGGCAGGAGAGTGGTCAGGTACTGTTTTCTCTCAGTTGGCAAGCTGCGCACACAATCGCAGTGTTGTACAGCTTGTTTCATCACCTTTGCGAAGTTACCGCTCTCTCCGGCTCCCGGAGACGAAGAAGCTGCTTCTTCGCGCAAAGACGATTCTGCCGCTCACAGTGCTCTGCGGTGTGCGCCTTCTGCCGAAAGAGGTCCGGGAGCTGTGCTTAGCTCTGCAGAGCACCGTACCTTCGTCTTTAGCCTCTCTTCTCGTCTACATCTTAGCAAAAAGCTTTTCCACTCTGTCTGGCAAGGAGAAACTGTGCCAGCACAAAAAACATCTCCCATCGTGTTCTAGAGGCTGCACGGAGGTCTGCCGAGTGTTTTGCAAGAAGAGAAAGAAAGTTGTCCAAAACAGCTTGCAATCGAATGTTCATGTGAATAGAAAAGGCAGGAGAGTGGTCAGGTACTGTTTTCTCTCAGTTGGCAAGCTGCGCACACAATCGCAGTGTTGTACAGATTGTTTCATCACCTTTGCGAAGTTGCCGCTCTCTCCGGCTCCCGGAGACGAATAAGCTGCTTCTTCGCGCAAAGACGATTCTGCCGCTCACAGTGCTCTGCGGTGTGCGCCTTCTGCCGAAAGAAGTCCGGGAGCGATGCTTAGCTCTGCAGAGCACCGTACCTTCGTCTTTAGCCTCTCTTCTCGTCTACATCTTAGCAAAAAGCTTTTCCACTCTGTCTGGCAAGGAGAAACTGTGCCAGCACAAAAAACATCTCCCATCGTGTTCTAGAGGCTGCACGGAGGTCTGCCGAGTGTGTTGCAAGAAGAGAAAGAAAGTTGTCCAAAACAGCTTGCAATCGAATGTTCATGTGAATAGAAAAGGCAGGAGAGTGGTCAGGTACTGTTTTCTCTCAGTTGGCAAGCTGCGCACACAATCGCAGTGTTGTACAGCTTGTTTCATCACCTTTGCGAAGTTGCCGCTCTCTCCGGCTCCCGGAGACGAAGAAGCTGCTTCTTCGCGCAAAGACGATTCTGCCGCTCACAGTGCTCTGCGGTGTGCGCCTTCTGCCGAAAGAAGTCCGGGAGCGATGCTTAGCTCTGCAGAGTACCATACGTGCTTCTTTAGCCTCGCTTCTCGTCTACATCTTAGCAAAAAGCTTTTCCACTCTGTCTGGCAAGGAGAAACTGTGCCAGCACAGAAAACACCTCCCATCGTCTTCTAGAGGCTGAACGGAGGTCTGCCGAGTGTTTTGCAAGAAGAGAAAGAAAGTTGTCCAAAACAGCTTGCAATCGAATGTTCATGTGAATAGAAAAGGCAGGAGAGTGGTCAGGTACTGTTTTCTCTCAGTTGGCAAGCTGCGCACACAATCGCAGTGTTGTACAGATTGTTTCATCACCTTTGCGAAGTTGCCGCTCTCTCCGGCTCCCGGAGACGAAGAAGCTGCTTCTTCGCGCAAAGACGATTCTGCCGCTCACAGGTCTCTGCGGTGTGCGCCTTCTGCCGAAAGAAGTCCGGGAGCGATGCTTAGCTCTGCAGAGTACCATACGTGCTTCTTCAGCCTCGCTTTACGTCTACATCTTAGCAAAAAGCTTTTCCACTCTGTCTGGCAAGGAGAAACTGTGCCAGCACAGAAAACACCTCCCATCGTCTTCTAGAGGCTGAACGGAGGACTGCCGAGTGTTTTGCAAGAAGAGAAAGAAAGTTGTCCAAAACAGCTTGCAATCGAATGTTCAAGTGAATAGAAAAGGCAGGAGAGTGGTCAGGTACTGTTTTCTCTCACTTGGCAAGCTGCGCACACAATCGCAGTGTTGTACAGCTTGTTTCATCACCTTTGCGAAGCTGCCGCTCTCTCCGGCTCCCGGAGACGAAGAAGCTGCTTCTTCGCGCAAAGACGATTCTGCCGCTCACAGTGCTCTGCGGTGTGCGCCTTCTGCCGAAAGAGGTCCGGGAGCGGTGCTTAGCTCTGCAGAGCACCGTACCTTCGTCTTTAGCCTCTCTTCTCGTCTACATCTTAGCAAAAAGCTTTTCCACTCTGTCTGGCAAGGAGAAACTGTGCCAGCACAGAAAACATCTCCCATCGTGTTCTAGAGGCTGCACGGAGGTCTCCCGAGTGTTTTGCAAGAAGAGAAAGAAAGTTGTCCAAAACAGCTTCCAATCGAATGTTCATGTGAATAGAAAAGGCAGGAGAGTGGTCTGGTACTGTTTTCTCTCAGTTGGCAAGCTGCGCACACAATCGCAGTGTTGTACAGCTTGTTTTATCACCTTTGCGAAGTTGCCGCTCTCTCCGGCTCCCGGAGACGAAGAAGCTGCTTCTTCGCGCAAAGACGATTCTGCCGCTCACAGTGCTCTGCGGTGTACGCCCTCTGCCGAAAGAGGCACGGGAGCGGTGCTTAGCTCTGCAGAGCACCGTACCTTCGTCTTTACCCTCTCTTCTCGTCTACATCTTAGCAAAAAGCTTTTCCACTCTGTCTGGCAAGGAGAAACTGTGCCAGCACAGAAAACATCTCCCATCGTGTTCTAGAGGCTGCACGGAGGTCTGCCGAGTGTTTTGCAAGAAGAGAAAGAAAGTTGTCCAAAACAGCTTGCAATCGAATGTTCATGTGAATAGAAAAGGCAGGAGAGTGGTCAGGTACTGTTTTCTCTCAGTTGGCAAGCTGCGCACACAATCGCAGTGTTGTACAGCTTGTTTCATCACCTTTGCGAAGCTGCCGCTCTCTCCGGCTCCCGGAGACGAAGAAGCTGCTTCTTCGCGCAAAGACGATTCTGCCGCTCACAGTGCTCTGCGGTGTGCGCCTTCTGCCGAAAGACGTCCGGGAGCGGTGCTTAGCTCTGCAGAGCACCATACCTGCTTCTTTAGCCTCTCTTCTCGTCTACATCTTAGCAAAAAGCTTTTCCACTCTGTCTGGCAAGGAGAAACTGTGCCAGCACAGAAAACATCTCCCATCGTGTTCTAGAGGCTGCACGGAGGTCTGCCGAGTGTTTTGCAAGAAGAAAAAGAAAGTTGTCCAAAACAGCTTGCAATCGAATGTTCATGTGAATAGAAAAGGCAGGAGAGTGGTCAGGTACTGTTTTCTCTCAGTTGGCAAGCTGCGCAAACAATCGCAGTGTTGTACAGCTTGTTTCATCACCTTTGCAAAGTTGCCGCTCTCTCCGGCTCCCGGAGACGAAGAAGCTGCTTCTTCGCGCAAAGACGATTCTGGCGCTCACTGTGCTCTGCGGTGTGCGCCTTCTGCCGAAAGAAGTCCGGGAGCGATGCTTTGCTCTGCAGAGTACCATACGTGCTTCTTTAGCCACGCTTCTCGTCTACATCTTAGCAAAAAGCTTTTCCACTCTGTCTGGCAAGGAGAAACTGTGCCAGCACAAAAAACATCTCCCATCGTCTTCTAGAGGCTGCACGGAGGTCTGCCGAGTGTTTTGCAAGAAGAGAAAGAAAGTTGTCCAAAACAGCTTCCAATCGAATGTTCATGTGAATAGAAAGGCAGGAGAGTGGTCAGGTACTGTTTTCTCTCACTTGGCAAGCTGCGCACACAATCGCAGTGTTGTACAGCTTGTTTCATCACCTTTGCGAGGCTGCCGCTCTCTCCGGCTCCCGGAGACGAAGAAGCTGCTTCTTCGCGCAAAGACGATTCTGCCGCTCACAGTGCTCTGCAGTGTGTGTCTTCTGCCGAAAGAGGTCCGGGAGCGGTGCTTAGCTCTGCAGAGCACCGTACCTTCGTCTTTAGCCTCTCTTCTCGTCTACATCTTAGCAAAAAGCTTTTCCACTCTGTCTGGCAAGGAGAAACTTTGCCAGCACAGAAAACATCTCCCATCGTGTTCTAGAAGCTGCACGGAGGTCTGCCGAGTGTTTTGCAAGAAGAGAAAGAAAGTTGTCCAAAACAGCTTGCAATCGAATGTTCATGTGAATAGAAAAGGCAGGAGAGTGGTCAGGTACTGTTTTCTCTCAGTTGGCAAGCTGCGCACACAATCGCAGTGTTGTACAGCTTGTTTCATCACCTTTGCCAAGTTGCCGCTCTCTCCGGCTCCCGGAGACGAAGAAGCTGCTTCTTCGCGCAAAGACGATTCTGCCGCTCACAGTGCTCTGCGGTGTGCGCCTTCTGCCGAAAGAGGCACGGGAGCTGTGCTTAGCTCTGCAGAGCACCGTACCTTCGTCTTTAGCCTCTCTTCTCGTCTACATCTTAGCAAAAAGCTTTTCCACTCTGTCTGGCAAGGAGAAACAGTGCCAGCACAGAAAACATCTCCCATCGTGTTCTAGAGGCTGCACGGAGGTCTGCCGAGTGTTTTGCAAGAAGAAAAAGAAAGTTGTCCAAAACAGCTTCCAATCGAATGTTCATGTGAATAGAAAAGGCAGGAGAGTGGTCAGGTACTGTTTTCTCTCACTTGGCAAGCTGCGCACACAATCGCAGTGTTGTACAGCTTGTTTCATCACCTTTGCGAAGTTGCCGCTCTCTCCGGCTGCCGGAGACGAAGAAGCTGCTTCTTCGCGCAAAGACGATTCTGCCGCTCACAGTGCTCTGCGGTGTGCGCCTTCTGCCGAAAGACGTCCGGGAGCGGTGCTTAGCTCTGCAGAGCACCATACCTGCTTCTTTAGCCTCTCTTCTCGTCTACATCTTAGCAAAAAGCTTTTCCACTCTGTCTGGCAAGGAGAAACTGTGCCAGCACAGAAAACATCTCCCATCGTGTTCTAGAGGCTGCACGGAGGTCTGCCGAGTGTTTTGCAAGAAGAGAAAGAAAGTTGTCCAAAACAGCTTGCAATCGAATGTTCATGTGAATAGAAAAGGCAGGAGAGTGGTCTGGTACTGTTTTCTCTCAGTTGGAAAGCTGCGCACACAATCGCAGTGTTGTACAGCTTGTTTTATCACCTTTGCGAAGTTGCCGCTCTCTCCGGCTCCCGGAGACGAAGAAGCTGCTTCTTCGCGCAAAGACGATTCTGCCGCTCACAGTGCTCTGCGGTGTGCGCCTTCTGCCGAAGAGGTCCGGGAGCGGTGCTTAGCTCTGCAGAGCACCGTACCTTCGTCTTTAGCCTCTCTTCTCGTCTACATCTTAGCAAAAAGCTTTTCCACTCTGTCTGGCAAGGAGAAACTTTGCCAGCACAGAAAACATCTCCCATCGTGTTCTAGAGGCTGCACGGAGGTCTGCCGAGTGTTTTGCAAGAAGAGAAAGAAAGTTGTCCAAAACAGCTTGCAATCGAATGTTCATGTGAATAGAAAAGGCAGGAGAGTGGTCAGGTACTGTTTTCTCTCAGTTGGCAAGCTGCGCACACAATCGCAGTGTTGTACAGCTTGTTTCATCACCTTTGCGAAGTTACCGCTCTCTCCGGCTCCCGGAGACGAAGAAGCTGCTTCTTCGCGCAAAGACGATTCTGCCGCTCACAGTGCTCTGCGGTGTGTGTCTTCTGCCGAAAGAGGTCCGGGAGCGGTGCTTAGCTCTGCAGAGCACCGTACCTTCGTCTATAGCCTCTCTTCTCGTCTACATCTTAGCAAAAAGCTTTTCCACTCTGTCTGGCAAGGAGAAACTGTGCCAGCACAGAAAACATCTCCCATCGTGTTCTAGAGGCTGCACGGAGGTCTGCCGAGTGTTTTGCAAGAAGAGAAAGAAAGTTTTCCAAAACAGCTTGCAATCGAATGTTCATGTGAATAGAAAAGGCAGGAGAGTGGTCAGGTACTGTTTTCTCTCAGTTGGCAAGCTGCGCACACAATCGCAGTGTTGTACAGCTTGTTTCATCACCTTTGCGAAGCTGCCGCTCTCTCCGGCTCCCGGAGACGAAGAAGCTGCTTCTTCGCGCAAAGACGATTCTGCCGCTCACAGTGCTCTGCGGTGTGCGCCTTCTGCCGAAAGAGGCCCGGGAGCGGTGCTTAGCTCTGCAGAGCACCATACCTGCTTCTTTAGCCTCTCTTCTCGTCTACATCTTAGCAAAAAGCTTTTCCACTCTGTCTGGCAAGGAGAAACTGTGCCAGCACAGAAAACATCTCCCATCGTGTTCTAGAGGTTGCACGGAGGTCTGCCGAGTGTTTTGCAAGAAGAAAAAGAAAGTTGTCCAAAAAAGCTTGCAATCGAATGTTCATGTGAATAGAAAAGGCAGGAGAGTGGTCAGGTACTGTTTTCTCTCACTTGGCAAGCTGCGCACACAATCGCAGTGTTGTACAGCTTGTTTCATCACCTTTGCAAAGTTGCCGCTCTCTCCGGCTCCCGGAGACGAAGAAGCTGCTTCTTCGCGCAAAGACGATTCTGCCGCTCACAGTGCTCTGCGGTGTGCGCCTTCTGCCGAAAGACGTCCGGGAGCGGTGCTTAGCTCTGCAGAGCACCATACCTGCTTCTTTAGCCTCTCTTCTCGTCTACATCTTAGCAAAAAGCTTTTCCACTCTGTCTGGCATGGAGAAACTGTGCCAGCACAGAAAACATCTCCCATCGTGTTCTAGAGGCTGCACGGAGGTCTGCCGAGTGTTTTGCAAGAAGAGAAAGAAAGTTGTCCAAAACAGCTTGCAATCGAATGTTCATGTGAATAGAAAAGGCAGGAGAGTGGTCAGGTACTGTTTTCTCTCAGTTGGCAAGCTGCGCACACAATCGCAGTGTTGTACAGCTTGTTTCATCACCTTTGCGAAGTTGCCGCTCTCTCCGGCTCCCGGAGACGAAGAAGCTGCTTCTTCGCGCAAAGACGATTCTGCCACTCACAGTGCTCTGCGGTGTGCGCCTTCTGCCGAAAGAAGTCCGGGAGCGATGCTTAGCTCTGCAGAGTACCATACGTGCTTCTTTAGCCTCGCTTCTCGTCTACATCTTAGCAAAAAGCTTTTCCACTCTGTCTGGCAAGGAGAAACTGTGCCAGCACAGAAAACACCTCCCATCGTCTTCTAGAGGCTGAACGGAGGACTGCCGAGTGTTTTGCAAGAAGAGAAAGAAAGTTGTCCAAAACAGCTTGCAATCGAATGTTCATGTGAATAGAAAAGGCAGGAGAGTGGTCAGGTACTGTTTTCTCTCACTTGGCAAGCTGCGCACACAATCGCAGTGTTGTACAGCTTGTTTCATCACCTTTGCGAAGTTGCTGCTCTCTCCGGCTGCCGGAGACGAAGAAGCTGCTTCTTCGCGCAAAGACGATTTTTCCGCTCACAGTGCTCTGCGGTGTGCGCCTTCTGCCGAAAGACGTCCGGGAGCGGTGCTTAGCTCTGCAGAGCACCATACCTGCTTCTTTAGCCTCTCTTCTCGTCTACATCTTAGCAAAAAGCTTTTCCACTCTGTCTGGCAAGGAGAAACTGTGCCAGCACAGAAAACATCTCCCATCGTGTTCTAGAGGCTGCACGGAGGTCTGCCGAGTGTTTTGCAAGAAGAGAAAGAAAGTTGTCCAAAACAGCTTGCAATCGAATGTTCATGTGAATAGAAAAGGCAGGAGAGTGGTCAGGTACTGTTTTCTCTCACTTGGCAAGCTGCGCACACAATCGCAGTGTTGTACAGCTTGTTTCATCACCTTTTCGAAGCTGCCGCTCTCTCCGGCTCCCGGAGACGAAGAAGCTGCTTCTTCGCGCAAAGACGATTCTGCCGCTCACAGTGCTCTGCGGTGTGCGCCTTCTGCCGAAAGAGGTCCGGGAGCGGTGCTTAGCTCTGCAGAGCACCGTACCTTCGTCTTTAGCCTCTCTTCTCGTCTACATCTTAGCAAAAAGCTTTTCCACTCTGTCTGGCAAGGAGAAACTTTGCCAGCATAGAAAACATCTCCCATCGTGTTCTAGAAGCTGCACGGAGGTCTGCCGAGTGTTTTGCAAGAAGAGAAAGAAAGTTGTCCAAAACAGCTTGCAATCGAATGTTCATGTGAATAGAAAAGGCAGGAGAGTGGTCAGGTACTGTTTTCTCTCACTTGGCAAGCTGCGCACACAATCGCAGTGTTGTACAGCTTGTTTCATCACCTTTGCGAAGTTGCCGCTCTCTCCGGCTCCCGGAGACGAAGAAGCTGCTTCTTCGCGCAAAGACGATTCTGCCGCTCACAGTGCTCTGCGGTGTGCGCCTTCTGCCGAAAGACGTCCGGGAGCTGTGCTTAGCTCTGCAGAGCACCGTACCTTCGTCTTTAGCCTCTCTTCTCGTCTACATCTTAGCAAAAAGCTTTTCCACTCTGTCTGGCAAGGAGAAACTGTGCCAGCACAGAAAACATCTCCCATCGTGTTCTAGAGGCTGCACGGAGGTCTGCCGAGTGTTTTGCAAGAAGAGAAAGAAAGTTGTCCAAAACAGCTTGCAATCGAATGTTCATGTGAATAGAAAAGGCAGGAGAGTGGTCAGGTACTGTTTTCTCTCAGTTGGCAAGCTGCGCACACAATCGCAGTGTTGTACAGCTTGTTTCATCACCTTTGCGAAGTTGCCGCTCTCTCCGGCTCCCGGAGACGAAGAAGCTGCTTCTTCGCGCAAAGACGATTCTGCCGCTCACAGTGCTCTGCGGTGTGCGCCTTCTGCTGAAAGAGGTCCGGGAGCGGTGCTTAGCTCTGCAGAGCACCGTACCTTCGTCTTTAGCCTCTCTTCTCGTCTACATCTTTGCAAAAAGCTTTTCCACTCTGTCTGGCAAGGAGAAACTGTGCCAGCACAGAAAACATCTCCCATCGTGTTCTAGAAGCTGCACGGAGGTCTGCCGAGTGTTTTGCAAGAAGAGAAAGAAAGTTGTCCAAAACAGCTTGCAATCGAATGTTCATGTGAATAGAAAAGGCAGGAGAGTGGTCAGGTACTGTTTTCTCTCACTTGGCAAGCTGCGCACACAATCGCAGTGTTGTACAGCTTGTTTCATCACCTTTGCGAAGTTGCCGCTCTCTCCGGCTCCCGGAGACGAAGAAGCTGCTTCTTCGCGCAAAGACGATTCTGCCGCTCACAGTGCTCTGCGGTGTGCGCCTTCTGCCGAAAGACGTCCGGGAGCTGTGCTTAGCTCTGCAGAGCACCGTACCTTCGTCTTTAGCCTCTCTTCTCGTCTACATCTTAGCAAAAAGCTTTTCCACTCTGTCTGGCAAGGAGAAACTGTGCCAGCACAGAAAACATCTCCCATCGTGTTCTAGAGGCTGCACGGAGGTCTGCCGAGTGTTTTGCAAGAAGAGAAAGAAAGTTTTCCAAAACAGCTTGCAATCGAATGTTCATGTGAATAGAAAAGGCAGGAGAGTGGTCAGGTACTGTTTTCTCTCAGTTGGCAAGCTGCGCACACAATCGCAGTGTTGTACAGCTTGTTTCATCACCTTTGCGAAGCTGCCGCTCTCTCCGGCTCCCGGAGACGAAGAAGCTGCTTCTTCGCGCAAAGACGATTCTGCCGCTCACAGTGCTCTGCGGTGTGCGCCTTCTGCCGAAAGACGTCCGGGAGCGGTGCTTAGCTCTGCAGAGCACCATACCTGCTTCTTTAGCCTCTCTTCTCGTCTACATCTTAGCAAAAAGCTTTTCCACTCTGTCTGGCAAGGAGAAACTGTGCCAGCACAGAAAACATCTCCCATCGTGTTCTAGAGGCTGCACGGAGGTCTGCCGAGTGTTTTGCAAGAAGAAAAAGAAAGTTGTCCAAAACAGCTTGCAATCGAATGTTCATGTGAATAGAAAAGGCAGGAGAGTGGTCAGGTACTGTTTTCTCTCACTTGGCAAGCTGCGCACACAATCGCAGTGTTGTACAGCTTGTTTCATCACCTTTGCAAAGTTGCCGCTCTCTCCGGCTCCCGGAGGCGAAGAAGCTGCTTCTTCGCGCAAAGACGATTCTGCCGCTCACTGTGCTCTGCGGTGTGCGCCTTCTGCCGAAAGAAGTCCGGGAGCGATGCTTAGCTCTGCAGAGTACCATACGTGCTTCTTTAGCCACGCTTCTCGTCTACATCTTAGCAAAATGCTTTTCCACTCTGTCTGGCAAGGAGAAACTGTGCCAGCACAAAAAACATCTCCCATCGTCTTCTAGAGGCTGCACGGAGGTCTGCCGAGTGTTTTGCAAGAAGAGAAAGAAAGTTGTCCAAAACAGCTTCCAATCGAATGTTCATGTGAATAGAAAGGCAGGAGAGTGGTCAGGTACTGTTTTCTCTCACTTGGCAAGCTGCGCACACAATCGCAGTGTTGTACAGCTTGTTTCATCACCTTTGCGAGGCTGCCGCTCTCTCCGGCTCCCGGAGACGAAGAAGCTGCTTCTTCGCGCAAAGACGATTCTGCCGCTCACAGTGCTCTGCAGTGTGTGTCTTCTGCCGAAAGAGGTCCGGGAGCGGTGCTTAGCTCTGCAGAGCACCGTACCTTCGTCTTTAGCCTCTCTTCCCGTCTACATCTTAGCAAAAAGCTTTTCCACTCTGTCTGGCAAGGAGAAACTTTGCCAGCACAGAAAACATCTCCCATCGTGTTCTAGAAGCTGCACGGAGGTCTGCCGAGTGTTTTGCAAGAAGAGAAAGAAAGTTGTCCAAAACAGCTTGCATTCGAATGTTCATCTGAATAGAAATGGTCAGGAGAGTGGTCAGGTACTGTTTTCTCTCAGTTGGCAAGCTGCGCACACAATCGCAGTGTTGTACAGCTTGTTTCATCACCTTTGCGAAGTTGCCGCTCTCTCCGGCTCCCGGAGACGAAGAAGCTGCTTCTTCGCGCAAAGACGATTCTGCCGCTCACAGTGCTCTGCGGTGTGCGCCTTCTGCTGAAAGAGGTCCGGGAGCGGTGCTTAGCTCTGCAGAGCACCGTACCTTCGTCTTTAGCCTCTCTTCTCGTCTACATCTTAGCAAAAAGCTTTTCCACTCTGTCTGGCAAGGAGAAACTGTGCCAGCACAGAAAACATCTCCCATCGTGTTCTAGAAGCTGCACGGAGGTCTGCCGAGTGTTTTGCAAGAAGAGAAAGAAAGTTGTCCAAAACAGCTTGCAATCGAATGTTCATGTGAATAGAAAAGGCAGGAGAGTGGTCAGGTACTGTTTTCTCTCAGTTGGCAAGCTGCGCACACAATCGCAGTGTTGTACAGCTTGTTTCATCACCTTTGCGAAGTTGCCGCTCTCTCCGGCTCCCGGAGACGAAGAAGCTGCTTCTTCGCGCAAAGACGATTCTGCCGCTCACAGTGCTCTGCGGTGTGCGCCTTCTGCCGAAAGACGTCCGGGAGCGGTGCTTAGCTCTGCAGAGCACCGTACCTTCGTCTTTAGCCTCTCTTCTCGTCTACATCTTAGCAAAAAGCTTTTCCACTCTGTCTGGCAAGGAGAAACTGTGCCAGCACAGAAAACATCTCCCATCGTGTTCTAGAGGCTGCACGGAGGTCTGCCGAGTGTTTTGCAAGAAGAGAAAGAAAGTTGTCCAAAACAGCTTGCAATCGAATGTTCATGTGAATAGAAAAGGCAGGAGAGTGGTCAGGTACTGTTTTCTCTCACTTGGCAAGCTGCGCACACAATCGCAGTGTTGTACAGCTTGTTTCATCACCTTTTCGAAGCTGCCGCTCTCTCCGGCTCCCGGAGACGAAGAAGCTGCTTCTTCGCGCAAAGACGATTCTGCCGCTCACAGTGCTCTGCGGTGTGCGCCTTCTGCCGAAAGAGGTCCGGGAGCGGTGCTTAGCTCTGCAGAGCACCGTACCTTCGTCTTTAGCCTCTCTTCTCGTCTACATCTTAGCAAAATGCTTTTCCACTCTGTCTGGCAAGGAGAAACTTTGCCAGCACAGAAAACATCTCCCATCCTGTTCTAGAAGCTGCACGGAGGTCTGCCGAGTGTTTTGCAAGAAGAGAAAGAAAGTTGTCCAAAACAGCTTGCAATCGAATGTTCATGTGAATAGAAAAGGCAGGAGAGTGGTCAGGTACTGTTTTCTCTCAGTTGGCAAGCTGCGCACACAATCGCAGTGTTGTACAGCTTGTTTCATCACCTTTGCGAAGTTGCCGCTCTCTCCGGCTCCCGGAGACGAAGAAGCTGCTTCTTCGCGCAAAGACGATTCTGCCGCTCACAGTGCTCTGCGGTGTGCGCCTTCTGCCGAAAGACGTCCGGGAGCTGTGCTTAGCTCTGCAGAGCACCGTACCTTCGTCTTTAGCCTCTCTTCTCGTCTACATCTTAGCAAAAAGCTTTTCCACTCTGTCTGGCAAGGAGAAACTGTGCCAGCACAGAAAACATCTCCCATCGTGTTCTAGAGGCTGCACGGAGGTCTGCCGAGTGTTTTGCAAGAAGAGAAAGAAAGTTTTCCAAAACAGCTTGCAATCGAATGTTCATGTGAATAGAAAAGGCAGGAGAGTGGTCAGGTACTGTTTTCTCTCACTTGGCAAGCTGCGCACACAATCGCAGTGTTGTACAGCTTGTTTCATCACCTTTGCGAAGCTGCCGCTCTCTCCGGCTCCCGGAGACGAAGAAGCTGCTTCTTCGCGCAAAGACGATTCTGCCGCTCACAGTGCTCTGCGGTGTGCGCCTTCTGCCGAAAGAGGTCCGGGAGCGGTGCTTAGCTCTGCAGAGCACCATACCTGCTTCTTTAGCCTCTCTTCTCGTCTACATCTTAGCAAAAAGCTTTTCCACTCTGTCTGGCAAGGAGAAACTGTGCCAGCACAGAAAACATCTCCCATCGTGTTCTAGAGGCTGCACGGAGGTCTGCCGAGTGTTTTGCAAGAAGAGAAAGAAAGTTTTCCAAAACAGCTTGCAATCGAATGTTCATGTGAATAGAAAAGGCAGGAGAGTGGTCAGGTACTGTTTTCTCTCACTTGGCAAGCTGCGCACACAATCGCAGTGTTGTACAGCTTGTTTCATCACCTTTGCAAAGTTGCCGCTCTCTCCGGCTCCCGGAGACGAAGAAGCTGCTTCTTCGCGCAAAGACGATTCTGCCGCTCACTGTGCTCTGCGGTGTGCGCCTTCTGCCGAAAGAAGTCCGGGAGCGATGCTTAGCTCTGCAGAGTACCATACGTGCTTCTTTAGCCACGCTTCTCGTCTACATCTTAGCAAAAAGCTTTTCCACTCTGTCTGGCAAGGAGAAACTGTGCCAGCACAAAAAACATCTCCCATCGTCTTCTAGAGGCTGCACGGAGGTCTGCCGAGTGTTTTGCAAGAAGAGAAAGAAAGTTGTCCAAAACAGCTTCCAATCGAATGTTCATGTGAATAGAAAGGCAGGAGAGTGGTCAGGTACTGTTTTCTCTCACTTGGCAAGCTGCGCACACAATCGCAGTGTTGTACAGCTTGTTTCATCACCTTTGCGAGGCTGCCGCTCTCTCCGGCTCCCGGAGACGAAGAAGCTGCTTCTTCGCGCAAAGACGATTCTGCCGCTCACAGTGCTCTGCAGTGTGTGTCTTCTGCCGAAAGAGGTCCGGGAGCGGTGCTTAGCTCTGCAGAGCACCGTACCTTCGTCTTTAGCCTCTCTTCTCGTCTACATCTTAGCAAAAAGCTTTTCCACTCTGTCTGGCAAGGAGAAACTTTGCCAGCACAGAAAACATCTCCCATCGTGTTCTAGAAGCTGCACGGAGGTCTGCCGAGTGTTTTGCAAGAAGAGAAAGAAAGTTGTCCAAAACAGCTTGCAATCGAATGTTCATGTGAATAGAAAAGGCAGGAGAGTGGTCAGGTACTGTTTTCTCTCAGTTGGCAAGCTGCGCACACAATCGCAGTGTTGTACAGCTTGTTTCATCACCTTTGCCAAGTTGCCGCTCTCTCCGGCTCCCGGAGACGAAGAAGCTGCTTCTTCGCGCAAAGACGATTCTGCCGCTCACAGTGCTCTGCGGTGTGCGCCTTCTGCCGAAAGAGGCACGGGAGCTGTGCTTAGCTCTGCAGAGCACCGTACCTTCGTCTTTAGCCTCTCTTCTCGTCTACATCTTAGCAAAAAGCTTTTCCACTCTGTCTGGCAAGGAGAAACAGTGCCAGCACAGAAAACATCTCCCATCGTGTTCTAGAGGCTGCACGGAGGTCTGCCGAGTGTTTTGCAAGAAGAAAAAGAAAGTTGTCCAAAACAGCTTGCAATCGAATGTTCATGTGAATAGAAAAGGCAGGAGAGTGGTCAGGTACTGTTTTCTCTCACTTGGCAAGCTGCGCACACAATCGCAGTGTTGTACAGCTTGTTTCATCACCTTTGCGAAGTTGCCGCTCTCTCCGGCTGCCGGAGACGAAGAAGCTGCTTCTTCGCGCAAAGACGATTCTGCCGCTCACAGTGCTCTGCGGTGTGCGCCTTCTGCCGAAAGACGTCCGGGAGCGGTGCTTAGCTCTGCAGAGCACCATACCTGCTTCCTTAGCCTCTCTTCTCGTCTACATCTTAGCAAAAAGCTTTTCCACTCTGTCTGGCAAGGAGAAACTGTGCCAGCACAGAAAACATCTCCCATCGTGTTCTAGAGGCTGCACGGAGGTCTGCCGAGTGTTTTGCAAGAAGAGAAAGAAAGTTGTCCAAAACAGCTTGCAATCGAATGTTCATGTGAATAGAAAAGGCAGGAGAGTGGTCTGGTACTGTTTTCTCTCAGTTGGCAAGCTGCGCACACAATCGCAGTGTTGTACAGCTTGTTTTATCACCTTTGCGAAGTTGCCGCTCTCTCCGGCTCCCGGAGACGAAGAAGCTGCTTCTTCGCGCAAAGACGATTGTGCCGCTCACAGTGCTCTGCGGTGTGCGCCTTCTGCCGAAGAGGTCCGGGAGCGGTGCTTAGCTCTGCAGAGCACCGTACCTTCGTCTTTAGCCTCTCTTCTCGTCTACATCTTAGCAAAAAGCTTTTCCACTCTGTCTGGCAAGGAGAAACTGTGCCAGCACAGAAAACATCTCCCATCGTGTTCTAGAGGCTGCACGGAGGTCTGCCGAGTGTTTTGCAAGAAGAGAAAGAAAGTTGTCCAAAACAGCTTGCAATCGAATGTTCATGTGAATAGAAAAGGCAGGAGAGTGGTCAGGTACTGTTTTCTCTCAGTTGGCAAGCTGCGCACACAATCGCAGTGTTGTACAGCTTGTTTCATCACCTTTGCGAAGTTACCGCTCTCTCCGGCTCCCGGAGACGAAGAAGCTGCTTCTTCGCGCAAAGACGATTCTGCCGCTCACAGTGCTCTGCGGTGTGCGCCTTCTGCCGAAAGACGTCCGGGAGCTGTGCTTAGCTCTGCAGAGCACCGTACCTTCGTCTTTAGCCTCTCTTCTCGTCTACATCTTAGCAAAAAGCTTTTCCACTCTGTCTGGCAAGGAGAAACTGTGCCAGCACAAAAAACATCTCCCATCGTGTTCTAGAGGCTGCACGGAGGTCTGCCGAGTGTTTTGCAAGAAGAGAAAGAAAGTTGTCCAAAACAGCTTGCAATCGAATGTTCATGTGAATAGAAAAGGCAGGAGAGTGGTCAGGTACTGTTTTCTCTCAGTTGGCAAGCTGCGCACACAATCGCAGTGTTGTACAGATTGTTTCATCACCTTTGCGAAGTTGCCGCTCTCTCCGGCTCCCGGAGACGAAGAAGCTGCTTCTTCGCGCAAAGACGATTCTGCCGCTCACAGTGCTCTGCGGTGTGCGCCTTCTGCCGAAAGAAGTCCGGGAGCGATGCTTAGCTCTGCAGAGCACCGTACCTTCGTCTTTAGCCTCTCTTCTCGTCTACATCTTAGCAAAAAGCTTTTCCACTCTGTCTGGCAAGGAGAAACTGTGCCAGCACAAAAAATATCTCCCATCGTGTTCTAGAGGCTGCACGGAGGTCTGCCGAGTGTGTTGCAAGAAGAGAAAGAAAGTTGTCCAAAACAGCTTGCAATCGAATGTTCATGTGAATAGAAAAGGCAGGAGAGTGGTCAGGTACTGTTTTCTCTCAGTTGGCAAGCTGCGCACACAATCGCAGTGTTGTACAGCTTGTTTCATCACCTTTGCGAAGTTGCCGCTCTCTCCGGCTGCCGGAGACGAAGAAGCTGCTTCTTCGCGCAAAGACGATTCTGCCGCTCACAGTGCTCTGCGGTGTGCGCCTTCTGCCGAAAGAAGTCCGGGAGCGATGCTTAGCTCTGCAGAGTACCATACGTGCTTCTTTAGCCTCGCTTCTCGTCTACATCTTAGCAAAAAGCTTTTCCACTCTGTCTGGCAAGGAGAAACTGTGCCAGCACAGAAAACACCTCCCATCGTCTTCTAGAGGCTGCACGGAGGTCTGCCGAGTGTTTTGCAAGAAGAGAAAGAAAGTTGTCCAAAACAGCTTGCAATCGAATGTTCATGTGAATAGAAAAGGCAGGAGAGTGGTCAGGTACTGTTTTCTCTCACTTGGCAAGCTGCGCACACAATCGCAGTGTTGTACAGCTTGTTTCATCACCTTTGCGAAGTTGCCGCTCTCTCCGGCTCCCGGAGACGAAGAAGCTGCTTCTTCGTGCAAAG
Organism: Melozone crissalis; assembly: GCF_028551555.1. Classification (NCBI taxonomy): domain Eukaryota; kingdom Metazoa; phylum Chordata; class Aves; order Passeriformes; family Passerellidae; genus Melozone; species Melozone crissalis. Next base: position 60,885 of record NW_026535855.1, on the reverse strand, counting down.
ACGATTCTGCCGCTCACAGTGCTCTGCGGTGTGCGCCTTCTGCCGAAAGAAGTCCGGGAGCGATGCTTAGCTCTGCAGAGTACCATACGTGCTTCTTCAGCCTCGCTTCTCGTCTACATCTTAGCAAAAAGCTTTTCCACTCTGTCTGGCAAGGAGAAACTGTGCCAGCACAGAAAACACCTCCCATCGTCTTCTAGAGGCTGAACGGAGGACTGCCGAGTGTTTTGCAAGAAGAGAAAGAAAGTTGTCCAAAACAGCTTGCAATCGAATGTTCAAGTGAATAGAAAAGGCAGGAGAGTGGTCAGGTACTGTTTTCTCTCAGTTGGCAAGCTGCGCACACAATCGCAGTGTTGTACAGCTTGTTTCATCACCTTTGCGAAGCTGCCGCTCTCTCCGGCTCCCGGAGACGAAGAAGCTGCTTCTTCGCGCAAAGACGATTCTGCCGCTCACAGTGCTCTGCGGTGTGCGCCTTCTGCCGAAAGACGTCCGGGAGCGGTGCTTAGCTCTGCAGAGCACCGTACCTTCGTCTTTAGCCTCTCTTCTCGTCTACATCTTAGCAAAAAGCTTTTCCACTCTGTCTGGCAAGGAGAAACTGTGCCAGCACAAAAAACATCTCCCATCGTGTTCTAGAGGCTGCACGGAGGTCTGCCGAGTGTTTTGCAAGAAGAGAAAGAAAGTTTTCCAAAACAGCTTGCAATCGAATGTTCATGTGAATAGAAAAGGCAGGAGAGTGGTCAGGTACTGTTTTCTCTCAGTTGGCAAGCTGCGCACACAATCGCAGTGTTGTACAGCTTGTTTCATCACCTTTGCGAAGCTGCCGCTCTCTCCGGCTCCCGGAGACGAAGAAGCTGCTTCTTCGCGCAAAGACGATTCTGCCGCTCACAGTGCTCTGCGGTGTGCGCCTTCTGCCGAAAGACGTCCGGGAGCGGTGCTTAGCTCTGCAGAGCACCGTACCTTCGTCTTTAGCCTCTCTTCTCGTCTACATCTTAGCAAAAAGCTTTTCCACTCTGTCTGGCAAGGAGAAACTGTGCCAGCACAAAAAACATCTCCCATCGTGTTCTAGAGGCTGCACGGAGGTCTGCCGAGTGTTTTGCAAGAAGAGAAAGAAAGTTGTCCAAAACAGCTTGCAATCGAATGTTCATGTGAATAGAAAAGGCAGGAGAGTGGTCAGGTACTGTTTTCTCTCAGTTGGCAAGCTGCGCACACAATCGCAGTGTTGTACAGCTTGTTTTATCACCTTTGCGAAGTTGCCGCTCTCTCCGGCTCCCGGAGACGAAGAAGCTGCTTCTTCGCGCAAAGACGATTCTGCCGCTCACAGTGCTCTGCGGTGTGCGCCTTCTGCCGAAGAGGTCCGGGAGCGGTGCTTAGCTCTGCAGAGCACCGTAGCTGCTTCTTTAGCCTCTCTTCTCGTCTACATCTTAGCAAAAAGCTTTTCCACTCTGTCTGGCAAGGAGAAACTTTGCCAGCACAGAAAACATCTCCCATCGTGTTCTAGAGGCTGCACGGAGGTCTGCCGAGTGTTTTGCAAGAAGAGAAAGAAAGTTGTCCAAAACAGCTTGCAATCGAATGTTCATGTGAATAGAAAAGGCAGGAGAGTGGTCTGGTACTGTTTTCTCTCAGTTGGCAAGCTGCGCACACAATCGCAGTGTTGTACAGCTTGTTTCATCACCTTTGCGAAGTTACCGCTCTCTCCGGCTCCCGGAGACGAAGAAGCTGCTTCTTCGCGCAAAGACGATTCTGCCGCTCACAGTGCTCTGCGGTGTGCGCCTTCTGCCGAAAGACGTCCGGGAGCGGTGCTTAGCTCTGCAGAGCACCGTACCTTCGTCTTTAGCCTCTCTTCTCGTCTACATCTTAGCAAAAAGCTTTTCCACTCTGTCTGGCAAGGAGAAACTGTGCCAGCACAAAAAACATCTCCCATCGTGTTCTAGAGGCTGCACGGAGGTCTGCCGAGTGTTTTGCAAGAAGAGAAAGAAAGTTGTCCAAAACAGCTTGCAATCGAATGTTCATGTGAATAGAAAAGGCAGGAGAGTGGTCAGGTACTGTTTTCTCTCACTTGGCAAGCTGCGCACACAATCGCAGTGTTGTACAGATTGTTTCATCACCTTTGCGAAGTTGCCGCTCTCTCCGGCTCCCGGAGACGAAGAAGCTGCTTCTTCGCGCAAAGACGATTCTGCCGCTCACAGTGCTCTGCGGTGTGCGCTTTCTGCCGAAAGAAGTCCGGGAGCGATGCTTAGCTCTGCAGAGTACCATACGTGCTTCTTTAGCCTCGCTTCTCGTCTACATCTTAGCAAAAAGCTTTTCCACTCTGTCTGGCAAGGAGAAACTGTGCCAGCACAGAAAACACCTCCCATCGTCTTCTAGAGGCTGAACGGAGGTCTGCCGAGTGTTTTGCAAGAAGAGAAAGAAAGTTGTCCAAAACAGCTTCCAATCGAATGTTCAAATGAATAGAAAAGGCAGGAGAGTGGTCAGGTACTGTTTTCTCTCACTTGGCAAGCTGCGCACACAATCGCAGTGTTGTACAGCTTGTTTCATCACCTTTGCGAAGCTGCCGCTCTCTCCGGCTCCCGGAGACGAAGAAGCTGCTTCTTCGCGCAAAGACGATTCTGCCGCTCACAGTGCTCTGCGGTGTGCGCCTTCTGCCGAAAGACGTCCGGGAGCGGTGCTTAGCTCTGCAGAGCACCATACCTGCTTCTTTAGCCTCTCTTCTCGTCTACATCTTAGCAAAAAGCTTTTCCACTCTGTCTGGCAAGGAGAAACTGTGCCAGCACAGAAAACATCTCCCATCGTGTTCTAGAGGCTGCACGGAGGTCTGCCGAGTGTTTTGCAAGAAGAGAAGGAAAGTTGTCCAAAACAGCTTGCAATCGAATGTTCAAGTGAATAGAAAAGGCAGGAGAGTGGTCAGGTACTGTTTTCTCTCACTTGGCAAGCTGCGCACACAATCGCAGTGTTGTACAGCTTGTTTCATCACCTTTGCAAAGTTGCCGCTCTCCCCAGCTCCCGGAGACGAAGAAGCTGATTCTTCGCGCAAAGACGATTCTGCCGCTCACTGTGCTCTGCGGTGTGCGCCTTCTGCCGAAAGAAGTCCGGGAGCGATGCTTAGCTCTGCAGAGTACCATACGTGCTTCTTTAGCCACGCTTCTCGTCTACATCTTAGCAAAAAGCTTTTCCACTCTGTCTGGCATGGAGAAACTGTGCCAGCACAGAAAACATCTCCCATCGTGTTCTAGAGGCTGCACGGAGGTCTGCCGAGTGTTTTGCAAGAAGAGAAAGAAAGTTGTCCAAAACAGCTTGCAATCGAATGTTCATGTGAATAGAAAAGGCAGGAGAGTGGTCAGGTACTGTTTTCTCTCAGTTGGCAAGCTGCGCACACAATCGCAGTGTTGTACAGATTGTTTCATCACCTTTGCGAAGTTGCCGCTCTCTCCGGCTCCCGGAGACGAAGAAGCTGCTTCTTCGTGCAAAGACGATTCTGCCGCTCACAGTGCTCTGCGGTGTGCGCCTTCTGCCGAAAGAAGTCCGGGAGCGATGCTTAGCTCTGCAGAGTACCATACGTGCTTCTTCAGCCTCGCTTCTCGTCTACATCTTAGCAAAAAGCTTTTCCACTCTGTCTGGCAAGGAGAAACTGTGCCAGCACAGAAAACACCTCCCATCGTCTTCTAGAGGCTGAACGGAGGACTGCCGAGTGTTTTGCAAGAAGAGAAAGAAAGTTGTCCAAAACAGCTTGCAATCGAATGTTCAAGTGAATAGAAAAGGCAGGAGAGTGGTCAGGTACTGTTTTCTCTCAGTTGGCAAGCTGCGCACACAATCGCAGTGTTGTACAGCTTGTTTCATCACCTTTGCGAAGCTGCCGCTCTCTCCGGCTCCCGGAGACGAAGAAGCTGCTTCTTCGCGCAAAGACGATTCTGCCGCTCACAGTGCTCTGCGGTGTGCGCCTTCTGCCGAAAGACGTCCGGGAGCGGTGCTTAGCTCTGCAGAGCACCGTACCTTCGTCTTTAGCCTCTCTTCTCGTCTACATCTTAGCAAAAAGCTTTTCCACTCTGTCTGGCAAGGAGAAACTGTGCCAGCACAAAAAACATCTCCCATCGTGTTCTAGAGGCTGCACGGAGGTCTGCCGAGTGTTTTGCAAGAAGAGAAAGAAAGTTTTCCAAAACAGCTTGCAATCGAATGTTCATGTGAATAGAAAAGGCAGGAGAGTGGTCAGGTACTGTTTTCTCTCAGTTGGCAAGCTGCGCACACAATCGCAGTGTTGTACAGCTTGTTTCATCACCTTTGCGAAGCTGCCGCTCTCTCCGGCTCCCGGAGACGAAGAAGATGCTTCTTCGCGCAAAGACGATTCTGCCGCTCACAGTGCTCTGCGGTGTGCGCCTTCTGCCGAAAGACGTCCGGGAGCGGTGCTTAGCTCTGCAGAGCACCGTACCTTCGTCTTTAGCCTCTCTTCTCGTCTACATCTTAGCAAAAAGCTTTTCCACTCTGTCTGGCAAGGAGAAACTGTGCCAGCACAAAAAACATCTCCCATCGTGTTCTAGAGGCTGCACGGAGGTCTGCCGAGTGTTTTGCAAGAAGAGAAAGAAAGTTGTCCAAAACAGCTTGCAATCGAATGTTCATGTGAATAGAAAAGGCAGGAGAGTGGTCAGGTACTGTTTTCTCTCAGTTGGCAAGCTGCGCACACAATCGCAGTGTTGTACAGCTTGTTTTATCACCTTTGCGAAGTTGCCGCTCTCTCCGGCTCCCGGAGACGAAGAAGCTGCTTCTTCGCGCAAAGACGATTCTGCCGCTCACAGTGCTCTGCGGTGTGCGCCTTCTGCCGAAGAGGTCCGGGAGCGGTGCTTAGCTCTGCAGAGCACCGTAGCTGCTTCTTTAGCCTCTCTTCTCGTCTACATCTTAGCAAAAAGCTTTTCCACTCTGTCTGGCAAGGAGAAACTTTGCCAGCACAGAAAACATCTCCCATCGTGTTCTAGAGGCTGCACGGAGGTCTGCCGAGTGTTTTGCAAGAAGAGAAAGAAAGTTGTCCAAAACAGCTTGCAATCGAATGTTCATGTGAATAGAAAAGGCAGGAGAGTGGTCTGGTACTGTTTTCTCTCAGTTGGCAAGCTGCGCACACAATCGCAGTGTTGTACAGCTTGTTTCATCACCTTTGCGAAGTTACCGCTCTCTCCGGCTCCCGGAGACGAAGAAGCTGCTTCTTCGCGCAAAGACGATTCTGCCGCTCACAGTGCTCTGCGGTGTGCGCCTTCTGCCGAAAGACGTCCGGGAGCGGTGCTTAGCTCTGCAGAGCACCGTACCTTCGTCTTTAGCCTCTCTTCTCGTCTACATCTTAGCAAAAAGCTTTTCCACTCTGTCTGGCAAGGAGAAACTGTGCCAGCACAAAAAACATCTCCCATCGTGTTCTAGAGGCTGCACGGAGGTCTGCCGAGTGTTTTGCAAGAAGAGAAAGAAAGTTGTCCAAAACAGCTTGCAATCGAATGTTCATGTGAATAGAAAAGGCAGGAGAGTGGTCAGGTACTGTTTTCTCTCACTTGGCAAGCTGCGCACACAATCGCAGTGTTGTACAGCTGGTTTCATCACCTTTGCGAAGTTGCCGCTCTCTCCGGCTCCCGGAGACGAAGAAGCTGCTTCTTCGCGCAAAGACGATTCTGCCGCTCACAGTGCTCTGCGGTGTGCGCTTTCTGCCGAAAGAAGTCCGGGAGCGATGCTTAGCTCTGCAGAGTACCATACGTGCTTCTTTAGCCTCGCTTCTCGTCTACATCTTAGCAAAAAGCTTTTCCACTCTGTCTGGCAAGGAGAAACTGTGCCAGCACAGAAAACACCTCCCATCGTCTTCTAGAGGCTGAACGGAGGTCTGCCGAGTGTTTTGCAAGAAGAGAAAGAAAGTTGTCCAAAACAGCTTCCAATCGAATGTTCAAATGAATAGAAAAGGCAGGAGAGTGGTCAGGTACTGTTTTCTCTCACTTGGCAAGCTGCGCACACAATCGCAGTGTTGTACAGCTTGTTTCATCACCTTTGCGAAGCTGCCGCTCTCTCCGGCTCCCGGAGACGAAGAAGCTGCTTCTTCGCGCAAAGACGATTCTGCCGCTCACAGTGCTCTGCGGTGTGCGCCTTCTGCCGAAAGACGTCCGGGAGCGGTGCTTAGCTCTGCAGAGCACCATACCTGCTTCTTTAGCCTCTCTTCTCGTCTACATCTTAGCAAAAAGCTTTTCCACTCTGTCTGGCAAGGAGAAACTGTGCCAGCACAGAAAACATCTCCCATCGTGTTCTAGAGGCTGCACGGAGGTCTGCCGAGTGTTTTGCAAGAAGAGAAGGAAAGTTGTCCAAAACAGCTTGCAATCGAATGTTCAAGTGAATAGAAAAGGCAGGAGAGTGGTCAGGTACTGTTTTCTCTCACTTGGCAAGCTGCGCACACAATCGCAGTGTTGTACAGCTTGTTTCATCACCTTTGCAAAGTTGCCGCTCTCCCCAGCTCCCGGAGACGAAGAAGCTGATTCTTCGCGCAAAGACGATTCTGCCGCTCACTGTGCTCTGCGGTGTGCGCCTTCTGCCGAAAGAAGTCCGGGAGCGATGCTTAGCTCTGCAGAGTACCATACGTGCTTCTTTAGCCACGCTTCTCGTCTACATCTTAGCAAAAAGCTTTTCCACTCTGTCTGGCATGGAGAAACTGTGCCAGCACAGAAAACATCTCCCATCGTGTTCTAGAGGCTGCACGGAGGTCTGCCGAGTGTTTTGCAAGAAGAGAAAGAAAGTTGTCCAAAACAGCTTGCAATCGAATGTTCATGTGAATAGAAAAGGCAGGAGAGTGGTCAGGTACTGTTTTCTCTCAGTTGGCAAGCTGCGCACACAATCGCAGTGTTGTACAGCTTGTTTCATCACCTTTGCGAAGTTACCGCTCTCTCCGGCTCCCGGAGACGAAGAAGCTGCTTCTTCGCGCAAAGACGATTCTGCCGCTCACAGTGCTCTGCGGTGTGCGCCTTCTGCCGAAAGAGGTCCGGGAGCTGTGCTTAGCTCTGCAGAGCACCGTACCTTCGTCTTTAGCCTCTCTTCTCGTCTACATCTTAGCAAAAAGCTTTTCCACTCTGTCTGGCAAGGAGAAACTGTGCCAGCACAAAAAACATCTCCCATCGTGTTCTAGAGGCTGCACGGAGGTCTGCCGAGTGTTTTGCAAGAAGAGAAAGAAAGTTGTCCAAAACAGCTTGCAATCGAATGTTCATGTGAATAGAAAAGGCAGGAGAGTGGTCAGGTACTGTTTTCTCTCAGTTGGCAAGCTGCGCACACAATCGCAGTGTTGTACAGATTGTTTCATCACCTTTGCGAAGTTGCCGCTCTCTCCGGCTCCCGGAGACGAATAAGCTGCTTCTTCGCGCAAAGACGATTCTGCCGCTCACAGTGCTCTGCGGTGTGCGCCTTCTGCCGAAAGAAGTCCGGGAGCGATGCTTAGCTCTGCAGAGCACCGTACCTTCGTCTTTAGCCTCTCTTCTCGTCTACATCTTAGCAAAAAGCTTTTCCACTCTGTCTGGCAAGGAGAAACTGTGCCAGCACAAAAAACATCTCCCATCGTGTTCTAGAGGCTGCACGGAGGTCTGCCGAGTGTGTTGCAAGAAGAGAAAGAAAGTTGTCCAAAACAGCTTGCAATCGAATGTTCATGTGAATAGAAAAGGCAGGAGAGTGGTCAGGTACTGTTTTCTCTCAGTTGGCAAGCTGCGCACACAATCGCAGTGTTGTACAGCTTGTTTCATCACCTTTGCGAAGTTGCCGCTCTCTCCGGCTCCCGGAGACGAAGAAGCTGCTTCTTCGCGCAAAGACGATTCTGCCGCTCACAGTGCTCTGCGGTGTGCGCCTTCTGCCGAAAGAAGTCCGGGAGCGATGCTTAGCTCTGCAGAGTACCATACGTGCTTCTTTAGCCTCGCTTCTCGTCTACATCTTAGCAAAAAGCTTTTCCACTCTGTCTGGCAAGGAGAAACTGTGCCAGCACAGAAAACACCTCCCATCGTCTTCTAGAGGCTGAACGGAGGTCTGCCGAGTGTTTTGCAAGAAGAGAAAGAAAGTTGTCCAAAACAGCTTGCAATCGAATGTTCATGTGAATAGAAAAGGCAGGAGAGTGGTCAGGTACTGTTTTCTCTCAGTTGGCAAGCTGCGCACACAATCGCAGTGTTGTACAGATTGTTTCATCACCTTTGCGAAGTTGCCGCTCTCTCCGGCTCCCGGAGACGAAGAAGCTGCTTCTTCGCGCAAAGACGATTCTGCCGCTCACAGGTCTCTGCGGTGTGCGCCTTCTGCCGAAAGAAGTCCGGGAGCGATGCTTAGCTCTGCAGAGTACCATACGTGCTTCTTCAGCCTCGCTTCTCGTCTACATCTTAGCAAAAAGCTTTTCCACTCTGTCTGGCAAGGAGAAACTGTGCCAGCACAGAAAACACCTCCCATCGTCTTCTAGAGGCTGAACGGAGGACTGCCGAGTGTTTTGCAAGAAGAGAAAGAAAGTTGTCCAAAACAGCTTGCAATCGAATGTTCAAGTGAATAGAAAAGGCAGGAGAGTGGTCAGGTACTGTTTTCTCTCACTTGGCAAGCTGCGCACACAATCGCAGTGTTGTACAGCTTGTTTCATCACCTTTGCGAAGCTGCCGCTCTCTCCGGCTCCCGGAGACGAAGAAGCTGCTTCTTCGCGCAAAGACGATTCTGCCGCTCACAGTGCTCTGCGGTGTGCGCCTTCTGCCGAAAGAGGTCCGGGAGCGGTGCTTAGCTCTGCAGAGCACCGTACCTTCGTCTTTAGCCTCTCTTCTCGTCTACATCTTAGCAAAAAGCTTTTCCACTCTGTCTGGCAAGGAGAAACTGTGCCAGCACAGAAAACATCTCCCATCGTGTTCTAGAGGCTGCACGGAGGTCTCCCGAGTGTTTTGCAAGAAGAGAAAGAAAGTTGTCCAAAACAGCTTCCAATCGAATGTTCATGTGAATAGAAAAGGCAGGAGAGTGGTCTGGTACTGTTTTCTCTCAGTTGGCAAGCTGCGCACACAATCGCAGTGTTGTACAGCTTGTTTTATCACCTTTGCGAAGTTGCCGCTCTCTCCGGCTCCCGGAGACGAAGAAGCTGCTTCTTCGCGCAAAGACGATTCTGCCGCTCACAGTGCTCTGCGGTGTGCGCCTTCTGCCGAAGAGGTCCGGGAGCGGTGCTTAGCTCTGCAGAGCACCGTAGCTGCTTCTTTAGCCTCTCTTCTCGTCTACATCTTAGCAAAAAGCTTTTCCACTCTGTCTGGCAAGGAGAAACTTTGCCAGCACAGAAAACATCTCCCATCGTGTTCTAGAGGCTGCACGGAGGTCTGCCGAGTGTTTTGCAAGAAGAGAAAGAAAGTTGTCCAAAACAGCTTGCAATCGAATGTTCATGTGAATAGAAAAGGCAGGAGAGTGGTCTGGTACTGTTTTCTCTCAGTTGGCAAGCTGCGCACACAATCGCAGTGTTGTACAGCTTGTTTCATCACCTTTGCGAAGTTACCGCTCTCTCCGGCTCCCGGAGACGAAGAAGCTGCTTCTTCGCGCAAAGACGATTCTGCCGCTCACAGTGCTCTGCGGTGTGCGCCTTCTGCCGAAAGAGGTCCGGGAGCTGTGCTTAGCTCTGCAGAGCACCGTACCTTCGTCTTTAGCCTCTCTTCTCGTCTACATCTTAGCAAAAAGCTTTTCCACTCTGTCTGGCAAGGAGAAACTGTGCCAGCACAAAAAACATCTCCCATCGTGTTCTAGAGGCTGCACGGAGGTCTGCCGAGTGTTTTGCAAGAAGAGAAAGAAAGTTGTCCAAAACAGCTTGCAATCGAATGTTCATGTGAATAGAAAAGGCAGGAGAGTGGTCAGGTACTGTTTTCTCTCAGTTGGCAAGCTGCGCACACAATCGCAGTGTTGTACAGATTGTTTCATCACCTTTGCGAAGTTGCCGCTCTCTCCGGCTGCCGGAGACGAAGAAGCTGCTTCTTCGCGCAAAGACGATTCTGCCGCTCACAGTGCTCTGCGGTGTGCGCCTTCTGCCGAAAGAGGTCCGGGAGCGGTGCTTAGCTCTGCAGAGCACCGTACCTTCGTCTTTAGCCTCTCTTCTCGTCTACATCTTAGCAAAAAGCTTTTCCACTCTGTCTGGCAAGGAGAAACAGTGCCAGCACAAAAAACATCTCCCATCGTGTTCTAGAGGCTGCACGGAGGTCTGCCGAGTGTTTTGCAAGAAGAGAAAGAAAGTTGTCCAAAACAGCTTGCAATCGAATGTTCATGTGAATAGAAAAGGCAGGAGAGTGGTCAGGTACTGTTTTCTCTCACTTGGCAAGCTGCGCACACAATCGCAGTGTTGTACAGATTGTTTCATCACCTTTGCGAAGTTGCCGCTCTCTCCGGCTCCCGGAGACGAAGAAGCTGCTTCTTCGCGCAAAGACGATTCTGCCGCTCACAGTGCTCTACGGTGTGCGCTTTCTGCCGAAAGAAGTCCGGGAGCGATGCTTAGCTCTGCAGAGTACCATACGTGCTTCTTTAGCCTCGCTTTTCGTCTACATCTTAGCAAAAAGCTTTTCCACTCTGTCTGGCAAGGAGAAACTGTGCCAGCACAGAAAACACCTCCCATCGTCTTCTAGAGGCTGAACGGAGGACTGCCGAGTGTTTTGCAAGAAGAGAAAGAAAGTTGTCCAAAACAGCTTCCAATCGAATGTTCAAATGAATGGAAAAGGCAGGAGAGTGGTCAGGTACTGTTTTCTCTCAGTTGGCAAGCTGCGCACACAATCGCAGTGTTGTACAGCTTGTTTCATCACCTTTACGAGGCTGCCGCTCTCTCCGGCTCCCGGAGACGAAGAAGCTGCTTCTTCGCGCAAAGACGATTCTGCCGCTCACAGTGCTCTGCGGTGTGCGCCTTCTGCCGAAAGACGTCCGGGAGCGGTGCTTAGCTCTGCAGAGCACCATACCTGCTTCTTTAGCCTCTCTTCTCGTCTACATCTTAGCAAAAAGCTTTTCCACTCTGTCTGGCAAGGAGAAACTGTGCCAGCACAGAAAACATCTCCCATCGTGTTCTAGAGGCTGCACGGAGGTCTGCCGAGTGTTTTGCAAGAAGAGAAGGAAAGTTGTCCAAAACAGCTTGCAATCGAATGTTCAAGTGAATAGAAAAGGCAGGAGAGTGGTCAGGTACTGTTTTCTCTCACTTAGCAAGCTGCTCACACAATCGCAGTGTTGTACAGCTTGTTTCATCACCTTTGCAAAGTTGCCGCTCTCCCCAGCTCCCGGAGACGAAGAAGCTGATTCTTCGCGCAAAGACGATTCTGCCGCTCACTGTGCTCTGCGGTGTGCGCCTTCTGCCGAAAGAAGTCCGGGAGCGATGCTTAGCTCTGCAGAGTACCATACGTGCTTCTTTAGCCACGCTTCTCGTCTACATCTTAGCAAAAAGCTTTTCCACTCTGTCTGGCAAGGAGAAACTGTGCCAGCACAGAAAACATCTCCCATCGTCTTCTAGAGGCTGCACGGAGGTCTGCCGAGTGTTTTGCAAGAAGAGAAAGAAAGTTGTCCAAAACAGCTTGCAATCGAATGTTCATGTGAATAGAAAAGGCAGGAGAGTGGTCAGGTACTGTTTTCTCTCAGTTGGCAAGCTGCGCACACAATCGCAGTGTTGTACAGATTGTTTCATCACCTTTGCGAAGTTGCCGCTCTCTCCGGCTGCCGGAGACGAAGAAGCTGCTTCTTCGCGCAAAGACGATTCTGCCGCTCACAGTGCTCTGCGGTGTGCGCCTTCTGCCGAAAGAGGTCCGGGAGCCGTGCTTAGCTCTGCAGAGCACCGTACCTTCGTCTTTAGCCTCTCTTCTCGTCTACATCTTAGCAAAAAGCTTTTCCACTCTGTCTGGCAAGGAGAAACTGTGCCAGCACAAAAAACATCTCCCATCGTGTTCTAGAGGCTGCACGGAGGTCTGCCGAGTGTTTTGCAAGAAGAGAAGGAAAGTTGTCCAAAACAGCTTGCAATCGAATGTTCATGTGAATAGAAAAGGCAGGAGAGTGGTCAGGTACTGTTTTCTCTCAGTTGGCAAGCTGCGCACACAATCGCAGTGTTGTACAGCTTGTTTCATCACCTTTGCGAAGTTGCCGCTCTCTCCGGCTCCCGGAGACGAAGAAGCTGCTTCTTCGCGCAAAGACGATTCTGCCGCTCACAGTGCTCTGCGGTGTGCGCCTTCTGCCGAAAGAAGTCCGGGAGCGATGCTTAGCTCTGCAGAGTACCATACGTGCTTCTTTAGCCTCTCTTCTCGTCTACATCTTAGCAAAAAGCTTTTCCACTCTGTCTGGCAAGGAGAAACTGTGCCAGCACAGAAAACACCTCCCATCGTGTTCTAGAGGCTGAACGGAGGTCTGCCGAGTGTTTTGCAAGAAGAGAAAGAAAGTTGTCCAAAACAGCTTGCAATCGAATGTTCATGTGAATAGAAAAGGCAGGAGAGTGGTCAGGTACTGTTTTCTCTCAGTTGGCAAGCTGCGCACACAATCGCAGTGTTGTACAGATTGTTTCATCACCTTTGCGAAGTTGCCGCTCTCTCCGGCTCCCGGAGACGAAGAAGCTGCTTCTTCGCGCAAAGACGATTCTGCCGCTCACAGGTCTCTGCGGTGTGCGCCTTCTGCCGAAAGAAGTCCGGGAGCGATGCTTAGCTCTGCAGAGTACCATACGTGCTTCTTCAGCCTCGCTTCTCGTCTACATCTTAGCAAAAAGCTTTTCCACTCTGTCTGGCAAGGAGAAACTGTGCCAGCACAGAAAACACCTCCCATCGTCTTCTAGAGGCTGAACGGAGGACTGCCGAGTGTTTTGCAAGAAGAGAAAGAAAGTTGTCCAAAACAGCTTGCAATCGAATGTTCAAGTGAATAGAAAAGGCAGGAGAGTGGTCAGGTACTGTTTTCTCTCAGTTGGCAAGCTGCGCACACAATCGCAGTGTTGTACAGCTTGTTTCATCACCTTTGCCAAGCTGCCGCTCTCTCCGGCTCCCGGAGACGAAGAAGCTGCTTCTTCGCGCAAAGACGATTCTGCCGCTCACAGTGCTCTGCGGTGTGCGCCTTCTGCCGAAAGAGGTCCGGGAGCGGTGCTTAGCTCTGCAGAGCACCGTACCTTCGTCTTTAGCCTCTCTTCTCGTCTACATCTTAGCAAAAAGCTTTTCCACTCTGTCTGGCAAGGAGAAACTGTGCCAGCACAAAAAACATCTCCCATCGTGTTCTAGAGGCTGCACGGAGGTCTCCCGAGTGTTTTGCAAGAAGAGAAAGAAAGTTGTCCAAAACAGCATCCAATCGAATGTTCATGTGAATAGAAAAGGCAGGAGAGTGGTCTGGTACTGTTTTCTCTCAGTTGGCAAGCTGCGCACACAATCGCAGTGTTGTACAGCTTGTTTTATCACCTTTGCGAAGTTGCCGCTCTCTCCGGCTCCCGGAGACGAAGAAGCTGCTTCTTCGCGCAAAGACGATTCTGCCGCTCACAGTGCTCTGCGGTGTGCGCCTTCTGCCGAAGAGGTCCGGGAGCGGTGCTTAGCTCTGCAGAGCACCGTAGCTGCTTCTTTAGCCTCTCTTCTCGTCTACATCTTAGCAAAAAGCTTTTCCACTCTGTCTGGCAAGGAGAAACTGTGCCAGCACAGAAAACATCTCCCATCGTCTTCTAGAGGCTGCACGGATGTCTGCCGAGTTGTTTTGCAAGAAGAGAAAGAAAGTTGTCCAAAACAGCTTACAATCGAATGTTCATGTGAATAGAAAAGGCAGGAGAGTGGTCAGGTACTGTTTTCTCTCACTTGGCAAGCTGCGCACACAATCGCAGTGTTGTACAGCTTGTTTCATCACCTTTGCGAAGCTGCCGCTCTCTCCGGCTCCCGGAGACGAAGAAGCTGCTTCTTCGCGCAAAGACGATTCTGCCGCTCACAGTGCTCTGCAGTGTGTGTCTTCTGCCGAAAGAGGTCCGGGAGCGGTGCTTAGCTCTGCAGAGCACCGTACCTTCATCTTTAGCCTCTCTTCTCGTCTACATCTTAGCAAAAAGCTTTTCCACTCTGTCTGGCAAGGAGAAACTGTGCCAGCACAGAAAACATCTCCCATCGTGTTCTAGAGGCTGCACGGAGGTCTGCCGAGTGTTTTGCAAGAAGAGAAAGAAAGTTGTCCAAAACAGCTTGCAATCGAATGTTCATATGAATAGAAAAGGCAGGAGAGTGGTCAGGTACTGTTTTCTCTCAGTTGGCAAGCTGCGCACACAATCGCAGTGTTGTACAGCTTGTTTCATCACCTTTGCGAAGTTGCCGCTCTCTCCGGCTCCCGGAGACGAAGAAGCTGCTTCTTCGCGCAAAGACGATTCTGCCGCTCACAGTGCTCTGCGGTGTGCGCCTTCTGCTGAAAGAGGTCCGGGAGCGGTGCTTAGCTCTGCAGAGCACCGTACCTTCGTCTTTAGCCTCTCTTCTCGTCTACATCTTTGCAAAAAGCTTTTCCACTCTGTCTGGCAAGGAGAAACTGTGCCAGCACAGAAAACATCTCCCATCGTCTTCTAGAGGCTGCACGGAGGTCTGCCGAGTGTTTTGCAAGAAGAGAAAGAAAGTTGTCCAAAACAGCTTGCAATCGAATGTTCATGTGAATAGAAAAGGCAGGAGAGTGGTCAGGTACTGTTTTCTCTCACTTGGGAAGCTGCGCACACAATCGCAGTGTTGTACAGCTTGTTTCATCACCTTTGCGAAGTTGCCGCTCTCTCCGGCTCCCGGAGACGAAGAAGCTGCTTCTTCGCGCAAAGACGATTCTGCCACTCACAGTGCTCTGCGGTGTGCGCCTTCTGCCGAAAGAAGTCCGGGAGCGATGCTTAGCTCTGCAGAGTACCATACGTGCTTCTTTAGCCTCTCTTCTCGTCTACATCTTAGCAAAAAGCTTTTCCACTCTGTCTGGCAAGGAGAAACTGTGCCAGCACAGAAAACACCTCCCATCGTCTTCTAGAGGCTGAACGGAGGTCTGCCGAGTGTTTTGCAAGAAGAGAAAGAAAGTTGTCCAAAACAGCTTGCAATCGAATGTTCATGTGAATAGAAAAGGCAGGAGAGTGGTCAGGTACTGTTTTCTCTCACTTGGCAAGCTGCGCACACAATCGCAGTGTTGTACAGCTTGTTTCATCACCTTTGCGAAGTTGCTGCTCTCTCCGGCTGCCGGAGACGAATAAGCTGCTTCTTCGCGCAAAGACGATTCTGCCGCTCACAGTGCTCTGCGGTGTGCGCCTTCTGCCGAAAGACGTCCGGGAGCGGTGCTTAGCTCTGCAGAGCACCATACCTGCTTCTTTAGCCTCTCTTCTCGTCTACATCTTAGCAAAAAGCTTTTCCACTCTGTCTGGCAAGGAGAAACTGTGCCAGCACAGAAAACATCTCCCATCGTGTTCTAGAGGCTGCACGGAGGTCTGCCGAGTGTTTTGCAAGAAGAAAAAGAAAGTTGTCCAAAACAGCTTGCAATCGAATGTTCATGTGAATAGAAAAGGCAGGAGAGTGGTCAGGTACTGTTTTCTCTCAGTTGGCAAGCTGCGCACACAATCGCAGTGTTGTACAGCTTGTTTCATCACCTTTGCGAAGTTGCCGCTCTCTCCGGCTCCCGGAGACGAAGAAGCTGCTTCTTCGCGCAAAGACGATTCTGCCGCTCACTGTGCTCTGCGGTGTGCGCCTTCTGCCGAAAGAAGTCCGGGAGCGATGCTTAGCTCTGCAGAGTACGATACGTGCTTCTTTAACCACGCTTCTCGTCTACATCTTAGCAAAAAGCTTTTCCATTCTGTCTGGCAAGGAGAAACTGTGCCAGCACAAAAAACATCTCCCATCGTGTTCTAGAGGCTGCACGGAGGTCTGCCGAGTGTTTTGCAAGAAGAGAAAGAAAGTTGTCCAAAACAGCTTACAATCGAATGTTCATGTGAATAGAAAAGGCAGGAGAGTGGTCAGGTACTGTTTTCTCTCACTTGGCAAGCTGCGCACACAATCGCAGTGTTGTACAGCTTGTTTCATCACCTTTGCGAAGCTGCCGCTCTCTCCGGCTCCCGGAGACGAAGAAGCTGCTTCTTCGCGCAAAGACGATTCTGCCGCTCACAGTGCTCTGCAGTGTGCGCCTTCTGCCGAAAGAGGTCCGGGAGCGGTGCTTAGCTCTGCAGAGCACCGTACCTTCATCTTTAGCCTCTCTTCTCGTCTACATCTTAGCAAAAAGCTTTTCCACTCTGTCTGGCAAGGAGAAACTTTGCCAGCACAGAAAACATCTCCCATCGTGTTCTAGAGGCTGCACGGAGGTCTGCCGAGTGTTTTGCAAGAAGAGAAAGAAAGTTGTCCAAAACAGCTTGCAATCGAATGTTCATATGAATAGAAAAGGCAGGAGAGTGGTCAGGTACTGTTTTCTCTCAGTTGGCAAGCTGCGCACACAATCGCAGTGTTGTACAGCTTGTTTCATCACCTTTGCGAAGTTGCCGCTCTCTCCGGCTCCCGGAGACGAAGAAGCTGCTTCTTCGCGCAAAGACGATTCTGCCGCTCACAGTGCTCTGCGGTGTGCGCCTTCTGCTGAAAGAGGTCCGGGAGCGGTGCTTAGCTCTGCAGAGCACCGTACCTTCGTCTTTAGCCTCTCTTCTCGTCTACATCTTTGCAAAAAGCTTTTCCACTCTGTCTGGCAAGGAGAAACTGTGCCAGCACAGAAAACATCTCCCATCGTCTTCTAGAGGCTGCACGGAGGTCTGCCGAGTGTTTTGCAAGAAGAGAAAGAAAGTTGTCCAAAACAGCTTGCAATCGAATGTTCATGTGAATCGAAAAGGCAGGAGAGTGGTCAGGTACTGTTTTCTCTCAGTTGGCAAGCTGCGCACACAATCGCAGTGTTGTACAGCTTGTTTCATCACCTTTGCGAAGTTGCCGCTCTCTCCGGCTCCCGGAGACGAAGAAGCTGCTTCTTCGCGCAAAGACGATTCTGCCGCTCACAGTGCTCTGCGGTGTGCGCCTTCTGCCGAAAGAGGCACGGGAGCGGTGCTTAGCTCTGCAGAGCACCGTACCTTCGTCTTTAGCCTCTCTTCTCGTCTACATCTTAGCAAAAAGCTTTTCCACTCTGTCTGGCAAGGAGAAACTGTGCCAGCACAGAAAACATCTCCCATCGTGTTCTAGAGGCTGCACGGAGGTCTGCCGAGTGTTTTGCAAGAAGAGAAAGAAAGTTGTCCAAAACAGCTTGCAATCGAATGTTCATGTGAATAGAAAAGGCAGGAGAGTGGTCAGGTACTGTTTTCTCTCAGTTGGCAAGCTGCGTACACAATCGCAGTGTTGTACAGCTTGTTTCATCACCTTTGCGAAGTTGCCGCTCTCTCCGGCTCCCGGAGACGAAGAAGCTGCTTCTTCGCGCAAAGACGATTCTGCCGCTCACAGTGCTCTGCGGTGTTCGCCTTCTGCCGAAAGAGGCACGGGAGCGGTGCTTAGCTCTGCAGAGCACCGTACCTTCGTCTTTAGCCTCTCTTCTCGTCTACATCTTAGCAAAAAGCTTTTCCACTCTGTCTGGCAAGGAGAAACTGTGCCAGCACAGAAAACATCTCCCATCGTGTTCTAGAGGCTGCACGGAGGTCTGCCGAGTGTTTTGCAAGAAGAGAAAGAAAGTTGTCCAAAACAGCTTGCAATCGAATGTTCATGTGAATAGAAAAGGCAGGAGAGTGGTCAGGTACTGTTTTCTCTCAGTTGGCAAGCTGCGCACACAATCGCAGTGTTGTACAGCTTGTTTCATCACCTTTGCGAAGTTGCCGCTCTCTCCGGCTCCCGGAGACGAAGAAGCTGCTTCTTCGCGCAAAGACGATTCTGCCGCTCACAGTGCTCTGCTGTGTGCGCCTTCTGCCGAAAGAGGTCCGGGAGCGGTGCTTAGCTCTGCAGAGCACCGTACCTTCGTCTTTAGCCTCTCTTCTCGTCTACATCTTAGCAAAAAGCTTTTCCACTCTGTCTGGCAAGGAGAAACTGTGCCAGCACAGAAAACATCTCCCATCGTGTTCTAGAAGCTGCACGGAGGTCTGCCGAGTGTTTTGCAAGAAGAGAAAGAAAGTTGTCCAAAACAGCTTGCAATCGAATGTTCATGTGAATAGAAAAGGCAGGAGAGTGGTCAGGTACTGTTTTCTCTCAGTTGGCAAGCTGCGCACACAATCGCAGTGTTGTACAGCTTGTTTCATCACCTTTGCCAAGTTGCCGCTCTCTCCGGCTCCCGGAGACGAAGAAGCTGCTTCTTCGCGCAAAGACGATTCTGCCGCTCACAGTGCTCTGCGGTGTGCGCCTTCTGCCGAAAGACGTCCGGGAGCTGTGCTTAGCTCTGCAGAGCACCGTACCTTCGTCTTTAGCCTCTCTTCTCGTCTACATCTTAGCAAAAAGCTTTTCCACTCTGTCTGGCAAGGAGAAACTGTGCCAGCACAGAAAACATCTCCCATCGTGTTCTAGAGGCTGCACGGAGGTCTGCCGAGTGTTTTGCAAGAAGAGAAAGAAAGTTTTCCAAAACAGCTTGCAATCGAATGTTCATGTGAATAGAAAAGGCAGGAGAGTGGTCAGGTACTGTTTTCTCTCAGTTGGCAAGCTGCGTACACAATCGCAGTGTTGTACAGCTTGTTTCATCACCTTTGCGAAGTTGCCGCTCTCTCCGGCTCCCGGAGACGAAGAAGCTGCTTCTTCGCGCAAAGACGATTCTGCCGCTCACAGTGCTCTGCGGTGTGCGCCTTCTGCCGAAAGAGGCACGGGAGCGGTGCTTAGCTCTGCAGAGCACCGTACCTTCGTCTTTAGCCTCTCTTCTCGTCTACATCTTAGCAAAAAGCTTTTCCACTCTGTCTGGCAAGGAGAAACTGTGCCAGCACAGAAAACATCTCCCATCGTGTTCTAGAGGCTGCACGGAGGTCTGCCGAGTGTTTTGCAAGAAGAGAAAGAAAGTTGTCCAAAACAGCTTGCAATCGAATGTTCATGTGAATAGAAAAGGCAGGAGAGTGGTCAGGTACTGTTTTCTCTCACTTGGCAAGCTGCGCACACAATCGCAGTGTTGTACAGCTTGTTTCATCACCTTTGCGAAGTTGCCGCTCTCTCCGGCTCCCGGAGACGAAGAAGCTGCTTCTTCGCGCAAAGACGATTCTGCCGCTCACAGTGCTCTGCGGTGTGCGCCTTCTGCCGAAAGACGTCCGGGAGCTGTGCTTAGCTCTGCAGAGCACCGTACCTTCGTCTTTAGCCTCTCTTCTCGTCTACATCTTAGCAAAAAGCTTTTCCACTCTGTCTGGCAAGGAGAAACTGTGCCAGCACAGAAAACATCTCCCATCGTGTTCTAGAGGCTGCACGGAGGTCTGCCGAGTGTTTTGCAAGAAGAGAAAGAAAGTTTTCCAAAACAGCTTGCAATCGAATGTTCATGTGAATAGAAAAGGCAGGAGAGTGGTCAGGTACTGTTTTCTCTCACTTGGCAAGCTGCGCACACAATCGCAGTGTTGTACAGCTTGTTTCATCACCTTTGCGAAGCTGCCGCTCTCTCCGGCTCCCGGAGACGAAGAAGCTGCTTCTTCGCGCAAAGACGATTCTGCCGCTCACAGTGCTCTGCGGTGTGCGCCTTCTGCCGAAAGACGTCCGGGAGCGGTGCTTAGCTCTGCAGAGCACCATACCTGCTTCTTTAGCCTCTCTTCTCGTCTACATCTTAGCAAAAAGCTTTTCCACTCTGTCTGGCAAGGAGAAACTGTGCCAGCACAGAAAACATCTCCCATCGTGTTCTAGAGGCTGCACGGAGGTCTGCCGAGTGTTTTGCAAGAAGAGAAAGAAAGTTGTCCAAAACAGCTTCCAATCGAATGTTCATGTGAATAGAAAGGCAGGAGAGTGGTCAGGTACTGTTTTCTCTCACTTGGCAAGCTGCGCACACAATCGCAGTGTTGTACAGCTTGTTTCATCACCTTTGCGAAGTTGCCGCTCTCTCCGGCTCCCGGAGACGAAGAAGCTGCTTCTTCGCGCAAAGACGATTCTGCCGCTCACAGTGCTCTGCAGTGTGTGTCTTCTGCCGAAAGAGGTCCGGGAGCGGTGCTTAGCTCTGCAGAGCACCGTACCTTCGTCTTTAGCCTCTCTTCTCGTCTACATCTTAGCAAAAAGCTTTTCCACTCTGTCTGGCAAGGAGAAACTGTGCCAGCACAAAAAACATCTCCCATCGTGTTCTAGAGGCTGCACGGAGGTCTGCCGAGTGTTTTGCAAGAAGAGAAAGAAAGTTGTCCAAAACAGCTTGCAATCGAATGTTCATGTGAATAGAAAAGGCAGGAGAGTGGTCAGGTACTGTTTTCTCTCACTTGGCAAGCTGCGCACACAATCGCAGTGTTGTACAGCTTGTTTCATCACCTTTGCGAAGCTGCCGCTCTCTCCGGCTCCCGGAGACGAAGAAGCTGCTTCTTCGCGCAAAGACGATTCTGCCGCTCACAGTGCTCTGCGGTGTGCGCCTTCTGCCGAAAGACGTCCGGGAGCGGTGCTTAGCTCTGCAGAGCACCATACCTGCTTCTTTAGCCTCTCTTCTCGTCTACATCTTAGCAAAAAGCTTTTCCACTCTGTCTGGCAAGGAGAAACTGTGCCAGCACAGAAAACATCTCCCATCGTGTTCTAGAGGCTGCACGGAGGTCTGCCGAGTGTTTTGCAAGAAGAAAAAGAAAGTTGTCCAAAACAGCTTGCAATCGAATGTTCATGTGAATAGAAAAGGCAGGAGAGTGGTCAGGTACTGTTTTCTCTCACTTGGCAAGCTGCGCACACAATCGCAGTGTTGTACAGCTTGTTTCATCACCTTTGCAAAGTTGCCGCTCTCTCCGGCTCCCGGAGACGAAGAAGCTGCTTCTTCGCGCAAAGACGATTCTGCCGCTCACAGTGCTCTGCGGTGTGCGCCTTCTGCCGAAAGACGTCCGGGAGCGGTGCTTAGCTCTGCAGAGCACCATACCTGCTTCTTTAGCCTCTCTTCTCGTCTACATCTTAGCTAAAAGCTTTTCCACTCTGTCTGGCATGGAGAAACTGTGCCAGCACAGAAAACATCTCCCATCGTGTTCTAGAGGCTGCACGGAGGTCTGCCGAGTGTTTTGCAAGAAGAGAAAGAAAGTTGTCCAAAACAGCTTGCAATCGAATGTTCATGTGAATAGAAAAGGCAGGAGAGTGGTCAGGTACTGTTTTCTCTCAGTTGGCAAGCTGCGCACACAATCGCAGTGTTGTACAGATTGTTTCATCACCTTTGCGAAGTTGCAGCTCTCTCCGGCTCCCGGAGACGAAGAAGCTGCTTCTTCGCGCAAAGACGATTCTGCCACTCACAGTGCTCTGCGGTGTGCGCCTTCTGCCGAAAGAAGTCCGGGAGCGATGCTTAGCTCTGCAGAGTACCATACGTGCTTCTTTAGCCTCGCTTCTCGTCTACATCTTAGCAAAAAGCTTTTCCACTCTGTCTGGCAAGGAGAAACTGTGCCAGCACAGAAAACACCTCCCATCGTCTTCTAGAGGCTGAACGGAGGTCTGCCGAGTGTTTTGCAAGAAGAGAAAGAAAGTTGTCCAAAACAGCTTGCAATCGAATGTTCATGTGAATAGAAAAGGCAGGAGAGTGGTCAGGTACTGTTTTCTCTCACTTGGCAAGCTGCGCACACAATCGCAGTGTTGTACAGCTTGTTTCATCACCTTTGCGAAGTTGCTGCTCTCTCCGGCTGCCGGAGACGAATAAGCTGCTTCTTCGCGCAAAGACGATTCTGCCGCTCACAGTGCTCTGCGGTGTGCGCCTTCTGCCGAAAGAGGTCCGGGAGCGCTGCTTAGCTCTGCAGAGCACCGTACCTTCGTCTTTAGCCTCTCTTCTCGTCTACATCTTAGCAAAAAGCTTTTCCACTCTGTCTGGCAAGGAGAAACTGTGCCAGCACAAAAAACATCTCCCATCGTGTTCTAGAGGCTGCACGGAGGTCTCCCGAGTGTTTTGCAAGAAGAGAAAGAAAGTTGTCCAAAACAGCTTCCAATCGAATGTTCATGTGAATAGAAAAGGCAGGAGAGTGGTCTGGTACTGTTTTCTCTCAGTTGGCAAGCTGCGCACACAATCGCAGTGTTGTACAGCTTGTTTTATCACCTTTGCGAAGTTGCCGCTCTCTCCGGCTCCCGGAGACGAAGAAGCTGCTTCTTCGCGCAAAGACGATTCTGCCGCTCACAGTGCTCTGCGGTGTGCGCCTTCTGCCGAAGAGGTCCGGGAGCGGTGCTTAGCTCTGAAGAGCACCGTAGCTGCTTCTTTAGCCTCTCTTCTCGTCTACATCTTAGCAAAAAGCTTTTCCACTCTGTCTGGCAAGGAGAAACTTTGCCAGCACAGAAAACATCTCCCATCGTGTTCTAGAGGCTGCACGGAGGTCTGCCGAGTGTTTTGCAAGAAGAGAAAGAAAGTTGTCCAAAACAGCTTGCAATCGAATGTTCATGTGAATAGAAAAGGCAGGAGAGTGGTCAGGTACTGTTTTCTCTCAGTTGGCAAGCTGCGCACACAATCGCAGTGTTGTACAGCTTGTTTCATCACCTTTGCGAAGTTGCCGCTCTCTCCGGCTCCCGGAGACGAAGAAGCTGCTTCTTCGCGCAAAGACGATTCTGCCGCTCACAGTGCTCTGCGGTGTGCGCCTTCTGCCGAAAGAGGTCCGGGAGCTGTGCTTAGCTCTGCAGAGCACCGTACCTTCGTCTTTAGCCTCTCTTCTCGTCTACATCTTAGCAAAAAGCTTTTCCACTCTGTCTGGCAAGGAGAAACTGTGCCAGCACAAAAAACATCTCCCATCGTGTTCTAGAGGCTGCACGGAGGTCTGCCGAGTGTTTTGCAAGAAGAGAAAGAAAGTTGTCCAAAACAGCTTGCAATCGAATGTTCATGTGAATAGAAAAGGCAGGAGAGTGGTCAGGTACTGTTTTCTCTCAGTTGGCAAGCTGCGCACACAATCGCAGTGTTGTACAGATTGTTTCATCACCTTTGCGAAGTTGCCGCTCTCTCCGGCTCCCGGAGACGAAGAAGCTGCTTCTTCGCGCAAAGACGATTCTGCCGCTCACAGTGCTCTGCGGTGTGCGCCTTCTGCCGAAAGAGGTCCGGGAGCGCTGCTTAGCTCTGCAGAGCACCGTACCTTCGTCTTTAGCCTCTCTTCTCGTCTACATCTTAGCAAAAAGCTTTTCCACTCTGTCTGGCAAGGAGAAACTGTGCCAGCACAAAAAACATCTCCCATCGTGTTCTAGAGGCTGCACGGAGGTCTGCCGAGTGTTTTGCAAGAAGAGAAAGAAAGTTGTCCAAAACAGCTTGCAATCGAATGTTCATGTGAATAGAAAAGGCAGGAGAGTGGTCAGGTACTGTTTTCTCTCACTTGGCAAGCTGCGCACACAATCGCAGTGTTGTACAGATTGTTTAATCACCTTTGCGAAGTTGCCGCTCTCTCCGGCTCCCGGAGACGAAGAAGCTGCTTCTTCGCGCAAAGACGATTCTGCCGCTCACAGTGCTCTGCGGTGTGCGCTTTCTGCCGAAAGAAGTCCGGGAGCGATGCTTAGCTCTGCAGAGTACCATACGTGCTTCTTTAGCTTTGTTTCTCGTCTACATCTTAGCAAAAAGCTTTTCCACTCTGTCTGGCAAGGAGAAACTGTGCCAGCACAGAAAACACCTCCCATCGTCTTCTAGAGGCTGAACGGAGGTCTGCCGAGTGTTTTGCAAGAAGAGAAAGAAAGTTGTCCAAAACAGCTTCCAATCGAATGTTCAAATGAATAGAAAAGGCAGGAGAGTGGTCAGGTACTGTTTTCTCTCAGTTGGCAAGCTGCGCACACAATCGCAGTGTTGTACAGCTTGTTTCATCACCTTTGCGAAGCTGCCGCTCTCTCCGGCTCCCGGAGACGAAGAAGCTGCTTCTTCGCGCAAAGACGATTCTGCCGCTCACAGTGCTCTGCGGTGTGCGCCTTCTGCCGAAAGACGTCCGGGAGCGGTGCTTAGCTCTGCAGAGCACCATACCTGCTTCTTTAGCCTCTCTTCTCGTCTACATCTTTGCAAAAAGCTTTTCCACTCTGTCTGGCAAGGAGAAACTGTGCCAGCACAGAAAACATCTCCCATCGTGTTCTAGAGGCTGCACGGAGGTCTGCCGAGTGTTTTGCAAGAAGAGAAGGAAAGTTGTCCAAAACAGCTTGCAATCGAATGTTCAAGTGAATAGAAAAGGCAGGAGAGTGGTCAGGTACTGTTTTCTCTCACTTGGCAAGCTGCTCACACAATCGCAGTGTTGTACAGCTTGTTTCATCACCTTTGCAAAGTTGCCGCTCTCCCCAGCTCCCGGAGACGAAGAAGCTGATTCTTCGCGCAAAGACGATTCTGCCGCTCACTGTGCTCTGCGGTGTGCGCCTTCTGCCGAAAGAAGTCCGGGAGCGATGCTTAGCTCTGCAGAGTACCATACGTGCTTCTTTAGCCACGCTTCTCGTCTACATCTTAGCAAAAAGCTTTTCCACTCTGTCTGGCATGGAGAAACTGTGCCAGCACAGAAAACATCTCCCATCGTGTTCTAGAGGCTGCACGGAGGTCTGCCGAGTGTTTTGCAAGAAGAGAAAGAAAGTTGTCCAAAACAGCTTGCAATCGAATGTTCAAGTGAATAGAAAAGGCAGGAGAGTGGTCAGGTACTGTTTTCTCTCACTTGGCAAGCTGCGCACACAATCGCAGTGTTGTACAGCTTGTTTCATCACCTTTGCGAAGCTGCCGCTCTCTCCGGCTCCCGGAGACGAAGAAGCTGCTTCTTCGCGCAAAGACGATTCTGCCGCTCACAGTGCTCTGCGGTGTGCGCCTTCTGCCGAAAGAGGCCCGGGAGCGGTGCTTAGCTCTGCAGAGCACCGTACCTTCGTCTTTAGCCTCTCTTCTCGTCTACATCTTAGCAAAAAGCTTTTCCACTCTGTCTGGCAAGGAGAAACTGTGCCAGCACAGAAATAATCTCCCATCGTGTTCTAGAGGCTGCACGGAGGTCTGCCGAGTGTTTTGCAAGAAGAGAAAGAAAGTTGTCCAAAACAGCTTCCAATCGAATGTTCATGTGAATAGAAAAGGCAGGAGAGTGGTCAGGTACTGTTTTCTCTCAGTTGGCAAGCTGCGCACACAATCGCAGTGTTGTACAGATTGTTTCATCACCTTTGCGAAGCTGCCGCTCTCTCCGGCTCCCGGAGACGAAGAAGCTGCTTCTTCGCGCAAAGACGATTCTGCCGCTCACAGTGCTCTGCGGTGTGCGCCTTCTGCCGAAAGACGTCCGGGAGCGGTGCTTAGCTCTGCAGAGCACCATACCTGCTTCTTTAGCCTCTCTTCTCGTCTACATCTTAGCAAAAAGCTTTTCCACTCTGTCTGGCAAGGAGAAACTGTGCCAGCACAGAAAACATCTCCCATCGTGTTCTAGAGGCTGCACGGAGGTCTGCCGAGTGTTTTGCAAGAAGAAAAAGAAAGTTGTCCAAAACAGCTTGCAATCGAATGTTCATGTGAATAGAAAAGGCAGGAGAGTGGTCAGGTACTGTTTTCTCTCACTTGGCAAGCTGCGCACACAATCGCAGTGTTGTACAGCTTGTTTCATCACCTTTGCAAAGTTGCCGCTCTCTCCGGCTCCCGGAGACGAAGAAGCTGCTTCTTCGCGCAAAGACGATTCTGCCGCTCACAGTGCTCTGCGGTGTGCGCCTTCTGCCGAAAGACGTCCGGGAGCGGTGCTTAGCTCTGCAGAGCACCATACCTGCTTCTTTAGCCTCTCTTCTCGTCTACATCTTAGCAAAAAGCTTTTCCACTCTGTCTGGCATGGAGAAACTGTGCCAGCACAGAAAACATCTCCCATCGTGTTCTAGAGGCTGCACGGAGGTCTGCCGAGTGTTTTGCAAGAAGAGAAAGAAAGTTGTCCAAAACAGCTTGCAATCGAATGTTCATGTGAATAGAAAAGGCAGGAGAGTGGTCAGGTACTGTTTTCTCTCAGTTGGCAAGCTGCGCACACAATCGCAGTGTTGTACAGATTGTTTCATCACCTTTGCGAAGTTGCCGCTCTCTCCGGCTCCCGGAGACGAAGAAGCTGCTTCTTCGCGCAAAGACGATTCTGCCACTCACAGTGCTCTGCGGTGTGCGCCTTCTGCCGAAAGAAGTCCGGGAGCGATGCTTAGCTCTGCAGAGTACCATACGTGCTTCTTTAGCCTCGCTTCTCGTCTACATCTTAGCAAAAAGCTTTTCCACTCTGTCTGGCAAGGAGAAACTGTGCCAGCACAGAAAACACCTCCCATCGTCTTCTAGAGGCTGAACGGAGGTCTGCCGAGTGTTTTGCAAGAAGAGAAAGAAAGTTGTCCAAAACAGCTTGCAATCGAATGTTCATGTGAATAGAAAAGGCAGGAGAGTGGTCAGGTACTGTTTTCTCTCACTTGGCAAGCTGCGCACACAATCGCAGTGTTGTACAGCTTGTTTCATCACCTTTGCGAAGTTGCCGCTCTCTCCGGCTCCCGGAGACGAAGAAGCTGCTTCTTCGCGCAAAGACGATTCTGCCGCTCACAGTGCTCTGCGGTGTGCGCCTTCTGCCGAAAGACGTCCGGGAGCGGTGCTTAGCTCTGCAGAGCACCATACCTGCTTCTTTAGCCTCTCTTCTCGTCTACATCTTAGCAAAAAGCTTTTCCACTCTGTCTGGCAAGGAGAAACTGTGCCAGCACAGAAAACATCTCCCATCGTGTTCTAGAGGCTGCACGGAGGTCTGCCGAGTGTTTTGCAAGAAGAGAAAGAAAGTTGTCCAAAACAGCTTGCAATCGAATGTTCATGTGAATAGAAAAGGCAGGAGAGTGGTCAGGTACTGTTTTCTCTCACTTGGCAAGCTGCGCACACAATCGCAGTGTTGTACAGCTTGTTTCATCACCTTTGCGAAGTTGCCGCTCTCTCCGGCTCCCGGAGACGAAGAAGCTGCTTCTTCGCGCAAAGACGATTCTGCCGCTCACTGTGCTCTGCGGTGTGCGCCTTCTGCCGAAAGAAGTCCGGGAGCGATGCTTAGCTCTGCAGAGTACGATACGTGCTTCTTTAACCACGCTTCTCGTCTACATCTTAGCAAAAAGCTTTTCCACTCTGTCTGGCAAGGAGAAACTGTGCCAGCACAAAAAACATCTCCCATCGTGTTCTAGAGGCTGCACGGAGGTCTGCCGAGTGTTTTGCAAGAAGAGAAAGAAAGTTGTCCAAAACAGCTTCCAATCGAATGTTCATGTGAATAGAAAAGGCAGGAGAGTGGTCAGGTACTGTTTTCTCTCACTTGGCAAGCTGCGCACACAATCGCAGTGTTGTACAGCTTGTTTCATCACCTTTGCGAAGCTGCCGCTCTCTCCGGCTCCCGGAGACGAAGAAGCTGCTTCTTCGCGCAAAGACGATTCTGCCGCTCACAGTGCTCTGCAGTGTGTGTCTTCTGCCGAAAGAGGTCCGGGAGCGGTGCTTAGCTCTGCAGAGCACCGTACCTTCATCTTTAGCCTCTCTTCTCGTCTACATCTTAGCAAAAAGCTTTTCCACTCTGTCTGGCAAGGAGAAACTGTGCCAGCACAGAAAACATCTCCCATCGTGTTCTAGAGGCTGCACGGAGGTCTGCCGAGTGTTTTGCAAGAAGAGAAAGAAAGTTGTCCAAAACAGCTTGCAATCGAATGTTCATATGAATAGAAAAGGCAGGAGAGTGGTCAGGTACTGTTTTCTCTCAGTTGGCAAGCTGCGCACACAATCGCAGTGTTGTACAGCTTGTTTCATCACCTTTGCGAAGTTGCCGCTCTCTCCGGCTCCCGGAGACGAAGAAGCTGCTTCTTCGCGCAAAGACGATTCTGCCGCTCACAGTGCTCTGCGGTGTGCGCCTTCTGCTGAAAGAGGTCCGGGAGCGGTGCTTAGCTCTGCAGAGCACCGTACCTTCGTCTTTAGCCTCTCTTCTCGTCTACATCTTTGCAAAAAGCTTTTCCACTCTGTCTGGCAAGGAGAAACTGTGCCAGCACAGAAAACATCTCCCATCGTCTTCTAGAGGCTGCACGGAGGTCTGCCGAGTGTTTTGCAAGAAGAGAAAGAAAGTTGTCCAAAACAGCTTGCAATCGAATGTTCATGTGAATCGAAAAGGCAGGAGAGTGGTCAGGTACTGTTTTCTCTCAGTTGGCAAGCTGCGCACACAATCGCAGTGTTGTACAGCTTGTTTCATCACCTTTGCGAAGTTGCCGCTCTCTCCGGCTCCCGGAGACGAAGAAGCTGCTTCTTCGCGCAAAGACGATTCTGCCGCTCACAGTGCTCTGCGGTGTGCGCCTTCTGCCGAAAGAGGCACGGGAGCGGTGCTTAGCTCTGCAGAGCACCGTACCTTCGTCTTTAGCCTCTCTTCTCGTCTACATCTTAGCAAAAAGCTTTTCCACTCTGTCTGGCAAGGAGAAACTGTGCCAGCACAGAAAACATCTCCCATCGTGTTCTAGAGGCTGCACGGAGGTCTGCCGAGTGTTTTGCAAGAAGAGAAAGAAAGTTGTCCAAAACAGCTTGCAATCGAATGTTCATGTGAATAGAAAAGGCAGGAGAGTGGTCAGGTACTGTTTTCTCTCAGTTGGCAAGCTGCGCACACAATCGCAGTGTTGTACAGCTTGTTTCATCACCTTTGCGAAGTTGCCGCTCTCTCCGGCTCCCGGAGACGAAGAAGCTGCTTCTTCGCGCAAAGACGATTCTGCCGCTCACAGTGCTCTGCGGTGTGCGCCTTCTGCCGAAAGAGGTCCGGGAGCGGTGCTTAGCTCTGCAGAGCACCGTACCTTCGTCTTTAGCCTCTCTTCTCGTCTACATCTTAGCAAAAAGCTTTTCCACTCTGTCTGGCAAGGAGAAACTTTGCCAGCACAGAAAACATCTCCCATCGTGTTCTAGAAGCTGCACGGAGGTCTGCCGAGTGTTTTGCAAGAAGAGAAAGAAAGTTGTCCAAAACAGCTTGCAATCGAATGTTCATGTGAATAGAAAAGGCAGGAGAGTGGTCAGGTACTGTTTTCTCTCAGTTGGCAAGCTGCGCACACAATCGCAGTGTTGTACAGCTTGTTTCATCACCTTTGCCAAGTTGCCGCTCTCTCCGGCTCCCGGAGACGAAGAAGCTGCTTCTTCGCGCAAAGACGATTCTGCCGCTCACAGTGCTCTGCGGTGTGCGCCTTCTGCCGAAAGAAGTCCGGGAGCGATGCTTAGCTCTACAGAGTACCATACGTGCTTCTTTAGCCACGCTTCTCGTCTACATCTTAGCAAAAAGCTTTTCCACTCTGTCTGGCAAGGAGAAACTGTGCCAGCACAAAAAACATCTCCCATCGTCTTCTAGAGGCTGCACGGAGGTCTGCCAAGTGTTTTGCAAGAAGAGAAAGAAAGTTGTCCAAAACAGCTTCCAATCGAATGTTCATGTGAATAGAAAGGCAGGAGAGTGGTCAGGTACTGTTTTCTCTCACTTGGCAAGCTGCGCACACAATCGCAGTGTTGTACAGCTTGTTTCATCACCTTTGCGAGGCTGCCGCTCTCTCCGGCTCCCGGAGACGAAGAAGCTGCTTCTTCGCGCAAAGACGATTCTGCCGCTCACAGTGCTCTGCAGTGTGTGTCTTCTGCCGAAAGAGGTCCGGGAGCGGTGCTTAGCTCTGCAGAGCACCGTACCTTCGTCTTTAGCCTCTCTTCTCGTCTACATCTTAGCAAAAAGCTTTTCCACTCTGTCTGGCAAGGAGAAACTTTGCCAGCACAGAAAACATCTCCCATCGTGTTCTAGAAGCTGCACGGAGGTCTGCCGAGTGTTTTGCAAGAAGAGAAAGAAAGTTGTCCAAAACAGCTTGCAATCGAATGTTCATGTGAATAGAAAAGGCAGGAGAGTGGTCAGGTACTGTTTTCTCTCAGTTGGCAAGCTGCGCACACAATCGCAGTGTTGTACAGCTTGTTTCATCACCTTTGCGAAGTTGCCGCTCTCTCCGGCTCCCGGAGACGAAGAAGCTGCTTCTTCGCGCAAAGACGATTCTGCCGCTCACAGTGCTCTGCGGTGTGCGCCTTCTGCCGAAAGACGTCCGGGAGCGGTGCTTAGCTCTGCAGAGCACCGTACCTTCGTCTTTAGCCTCTCTTCTCGTCTACATCTTAGCAAAAAGCTTTTCCACTCTGTCTGGCAAGGAGAAACTGTGCCAGCACAGAAAACATCTCCCATCGTGTTCTAGAGGCTGCACGGAGGTCTGCCGAGTGTTTTGCAAGAAGAGAAAGAAAGTTGTCCAAAACAGCTTGCAATCGAATGTTCATGTGAATAGAAAAGGCAGGAGAGTGGTCAGGTACTGTTTTCTCTCACTTGGCAAGCTGCGCACACAATCGCAGTGTTGTACAGCTTGTTTCATCACCTTTTCGAAGCTGCCGCTCTCTCCGGCTCCCGGAGACGAAGAAGCTGCTTCTTCGCGCAAAGACGATTCTGCCGCTCACAGTGCTCTGCGGTGTGCGCCTTCTGCCGAAAGAGGTCCGGGAGCGGTGCTTAGCTCTGCAGAGCACCGTACCTTCGTCTTTAGCCTCTCTTCTCGTCTACATCTTAGCAAAAAGCTTTTCCACTCTGTCTGGCAAGGAGAAACTGTGCCAGCACAGAAAACATCTCCCATCGTGTTCTAGAAGCTGCACGGAGGTCTGCCGAGTGTTTTGCAAGAAGAGAAAGAAAGTTGTCCAAAACAGCTTGCAATCGAATGTTCATGTGAATAGAAAAGGCAGGAGAGTGGTCAGGTACTGTTTTCTCTCACTTGGCAAGCTGCGCACACAATCGCAGTGTTGTACAGCTTGTTTCATCACCTTTGCGAAGTTGCCGCTCTCTCCGGCTCCCGGAGACGAAGAAGCTGCTTCTTCGCGCAAAGACGATTCTGCCGCTCACAGTGCTCTGCGGTGTGCGCCTTCTGCCGAAAGACGTCCGGGAGCTGTGCTTAGCTCTGCAGAGCACCGTACCTTCGTCTTTAGCCTCTCTTCTCGTCTACATCTTAGCAAAAAGCTTTTCCACTCTGTCTGGCAAGGAGAAACTGTGCCAGCACAGAAAACATCTCCCATCGTGTTCTAGAGGCTGCACGGAGGTCTGCCGAGTGTTTTGCAAGAAGAGAAAGAAAGTTGTCCAAAACAGCTTGCAATCGAATGTTCATGTGAATAGAAAAGGCAGGAGAGTGGTCAGGTACTGTTTTCTCTCACTTGGCAAGCTGCGCACACAATCGCAGTGTTGTACAGCTTGTTTCATCACCTTTGCGAAGCTGCCGCTCTCTCCGGCTCCCGGAGACGAAGAAGCTGCTTCTTCGCGCAAAGACGATTCTGCCGCTCACAGTGCTCTGCGGTGTGCGCCTTCTGCCGAAAGACGTCCGGGAGCGGTGCTTAGCTCTGCAGAGTACCATACCTGCTTCTTTAGCCTCTCTTCTCGTCTACATCTTAGCAAAAAGCTTTTCCACTCTGTCTGGCAAGGAGAAACTGTGCCAGCACAGAAAACATCTCCCATCGTGTTCTAGAGGCTGCACGGAGGTCTGCCGAGTATTTTGCAAGAAGAAAAAGAAAGTTGTCCAAAACAGCTTGCAATCGAATGTTCATGTGAATAGAAAAGGCAGGAGAGTGGTCAGGTACTGTTTTCTCTCACTTGGCAAGCTGCGCACACAATCGCAGTGTTGTACAGCTTGTTTCATCACCTTTGCGAGGCTGCCGCTCTCTCCGGCTCCCGGAGACGAAGAAGCTGCTTCTTCGCGCAAAGACGATTCTGCCGCTCACAGTGCTCTGCAGGGTGTGTCTTCTGCCGAAAGAGGTCCGGGAGCGGTGCTTAGCTCTGCAGAGCACCGTACCTTCGTCTTTAGCCTCTCTTCTCGTCTACATCTTAGCAAAAAGCTTTTCCACTCTGTCTGGCAAGGAGAAACTTTGCCAGCACAGAAAACATCTCCCATCGTGTTCTAGAAGCTGCACGGAGGTCTGCCGAGTGTTTTGCAAGAAGAGAAAGAAAGTTGTCCAAAACAGCTTGCAATCGAATGTTCATGTGAATAGAAAAGGCAGGAGAGTGGTCAGGTACTGTTTTCTCTCAGTTGGCAAGCTGCGCACACAATCGCAGTGTTGTACAGCTTGTTTCATCACCTTTGCGAAGTTGCCGCTCTCTCCGGCTCCCGGAGACGAAGAAGCTGCTTCTTCGCGCAAAGACGATTCTGCCGCTCACAGTGCTCTGCGGTGTGCGCCTTCTGCCGAAAGAGGCACGGGAGCGGTGCTTAGCTCTGCAGAGCACCGTACCTTCGTCTTTAGCCTCTCTTCTCGTCTACATCTTAGCAAAAAGCTTTTCCACTCTGTCTGGCAAGGAGAAACTGTGCCAGCACAGAAAACATCTCCCATCGTGTTCTAGAGGCTGCACGGAGGTCTGCCGAGTGTTTTGCAAGAAGAGAAAGAAAGTTGTCCAAAACAGCTTGCAATCGAATGTTCATGTGAATAGAAAAGGCAGGAGAGTGGTCAGGTACTGTTTTCTCTCACTTGGCAAGCTGCGCACACAATCGCAGTGTTGTACAGCTTGTTTCATCACCTTTTCGAAGCTGCCGCTCTCTCCGGCTCCCGGAGACGAAGAAGCTGCTTCTTCGCGCAAAGACGATTCTGCCGCTCACAGTGCTCTGCGGTGTGCGCCTTCTGCCGAAAGAGGTCCGGGAGCGGTGCTTAGCTCTGCAGAGCACCGTACCTTCGTCTTTAGCCTCTCTTCTCGTCTACATCTTAGCAAAAAGCTTTTCCACTCTGTCTGGCAAGGAGAAACTTTGCCAGCACAGAAAACATCTCCCATCGTGTTCTAGAAGCTGCACGGAGGTCTGCCGAGTGTTTTGCAAGAAGAGAAAGAAAGTTGTCCAAAACAGCTTGCAATCGAATGTTCATGTGAATAGAAAAGGCAGGAGAGTGGTCAGGTACTGTTTTCTCTCAGTTGGCAAGCTGCGCACACAATCGCAGTGTTGTACAGCTTGTTTCATCACCTTTGCGAAGTTGCCGCTCTCTCCGGCTCCCGGAGACGAAGAAGCTGCTTCTTCGCGCAAAGACGATTCTGCCGCTCACAGTGCTCTGCGGTGTGCGCCTTCTGCCGAAAGACGTCCGGGAGCGGTGCTTAGCTCTGCAGAGCACCGTACCTTCGTCTTTAGCCTCTCTTCTCGTCTACATCTTAGCAAAAAGCTTTTCCACTCTGTCTGGCAAGGAGAAACTGTGCCAGCACAGAAAACATCTCCCATCGTGTTCTAGAGGCTGCACGGAGGTCTGCCGAGTGTTTTGCAAGAAGAGAAAGAAAGTTGTCCAAAACAGCTTGCAATCGAATGTTCATGTGAATAGAAAAGGCAGGAGAGTGGTCAGGTACTGTTTTCTCTCACTTGGCAAGCTGCGCACACAATCGCAGTGTTGTACAGCTTGTTTCATCACCTTTTCGAAGCTGCCGCTCTCTCCGGCTCCCGGAGACGAAGAAGCTGCTTCTTCGCGCAAAGACGATTCTGCCGCTCACAGTGCTCTGCGGTGTGCGCCTTCTGCCGAAAGACGTCCGGGAGCGGTGCTTAGCTCTGCAGAGCACCATACCTGCTTCTTTAGCCTCTCTTCTCGTCTACATCTTAGCAAAAAGCTTTTCCACTCTGTCTGGCAAGGAGAAACTGTGCCAGCACAGAAAACATCTCCCATCGTGTTCTAGAGGCTGCACGGAGGTCTGCCGAGTGTTTTGCAAGAAGAGAAAGAAAGTTGTCCAAAACAGCTTGCAATCGAATGTTCATGTGAATAGAAAAGGCAGGAGAGTGGTCAGGTACTGTTTTCTCTCACTTGGCAAGCTGCGCACACAATCGCAGTGTTGTACAGCTTGTTTCATCACCTTTGCAAAGTTGCCGCTCTCTCCGGCTCCCGGAGACGAAGAAGCTGCTTCTTCGCGCAAAGACGATTCTGCCGCTCACTGTGCTCTGCGGTGTGCGCCTTCTGCCGAAAGAAGTCCGGGAGCGATGCTTAGCTCTGCAGAGTACCATACGTGCTTCTTTAGCCACGCTTCTCGTCTACATCTTAGCAAAAAGCTTTTCCGCTCTGTCTGGCAAGGAGAAACTGTGCCAGCACAAAAAACATCTCCCATCGTGTTCTAGAGGCTGCACGGAGGTCTGCCGAGTGTTTTGCAAGAAGAGAAAGAAAGTTGTCCAAAACAGCTTGCAATCGAATGTTCATGTGAATAGAAAAGGCAGGAGAGTGGTCAGGTACTGTTTTCTCTCACTTGGCAAGCTGCGCACACAATCGCAGTGTGGTACAGCTTATTCATCACCTTTGCGAAGTTGCCGCTCTCTCCGGCTCCCGGAGACGAAGAAGCTGCTTCTTCGCGCAAAGACGATTCTGCCGCTCACAGTGCTCTGCGGTGTGCGCCTTCTGCCGAAAGAGGCACGGGAGCTGTGCTTAGCTCTGCAGAGCACCGTACCTTCGTCTTTAGCCTCTCTTCTCGTCTACATCTTAGCAAAAAGCTTTTCCACTCTGTCTGGCAAGGAGAAACTGTGCCAGCACAGAAAACATCTCCCATCGTGTTCTAGAGGCTGCACGGAGGTCTGCCGAGTGTTTTGCAAGAAGAGAAAGAAAGTTGTCCAAAACAGCTTCCAATCGAATGTTCATGTGAATAGAAAAGGCAGGAGAGTGGTCAGGTACTGTTTTCTCTCAGTTGGCAAGCTGCGCACACAATCGCAGTGTTGTACAGCTTGTTTCATCACCTTTGCGAAGTTGCCGCTCTCTCCGGCTGCCGGAGACGAAGAAGCTGCTTCTTCGCGCAAAGACGATTCTGCCGCTCACAGTGCTCTGCGGTGTGCGCCTTCTGCCGAAAGACGTCCGGGAGCGGTGCTTAGCTCTGCAGAGCACCATACCTGCTTCTTTAGCCTCTCTTCTCGTCTACATCTTAGCAAAAAGCTTTTCCACTCTGTCTGGCAAGGAGAAACTGTGCCAGCACAGAAAACATCTCCCATCGTGTTCTAGAGGCTGCACGGAGGTCTGCCGAGTGTTTTGCAAGAAGAGAAAGAAAGTTGTCCAAAACAGCTTCCAATCGAATGTTCATGTGAATAGAAAAGGCAGGAGAGTGGTCTGGTACTGTTTTCTCTCAGTTGGCAAGCTGCGCACACAATCGCAGTGTTGTACAGCTTGTTTTATCACCTGTGCGAAGTTGCCGCTCTCTCCGGCTCCCGGAGACGAAGAAGCTGCTTCTTCGCGCAAAGACGATTGTGCCGCTCACAGTGCTCTGCGGTGTGCGCCTTCTGCCGAAGAGGTCCGGGAGCGGTGCTTAGCTCTGCAGAGCACCGTACCTTCGTCTTTAGCCTCTCTTCTCGTCTACATCTTAGCAAAAAGCTTTTCCACTCTGTCTGGCAAGGAGAAACTTTGCCAGCACAGAAAACATCTCCCATCGTGTTCTAGAGGCTGCACGGAGGTCTGCCGAGTGTTTTGCAAGAAGAGAAAGAAAGTTGTCCAAAACAGCTTGCAATCGAATGTTCATGTGAATAGAAAAGGAAGGAGAGTGGTCAGGTACTGTTTTCTCTCACTTGGCAAGCTGCGCACACAATCGCAGTGTTGTACAGCTTGTTTCATCACCTTTGCGAAGTTGCCGCTCTCTCCGGCTCCCGGAGACGAAGAAGCTGCTTCTTCGCGCAAAGACGATTCTGCCGCTCACAGTGCTCTGCGGTGTGCGCCTTCTGCCGAAAGAGGCACGGGAGCGGTGCTTAGCTCTGCAGAGCACCGTACCTTCGTCTTTAGCCTCTCTTCTCGTCTACATCTTAGCAAAAAGCTTTTCCACTCTGTCTGGCAAGGAGAAACTGTGCCAGCACAGAAAACATCTCCCATCGTGTTCTAGAGGCTGCACGGAGGTCTGCCGAGTGTTTTGCAAGAAGAGAAAGAAAGTTGTCCAAAACAGCTTGCAATCGAATGTTCATGTGAATAGAAAAGGCAGGAGAGTGGTCAGGTACTGTTTTCTCTCAGTTGGCAAGCTGCGCACCCAATCGCAGTGTTGTACAGCTTGTTTCATCACCTTTTCGAAGCTGCCGCTCTCTCCGGCTCCCGGAGACGAAGAAGCTGCTTCTTCGCGCAAAGACGATTCTGCCGCTCACAGTGCTCTGCGGTGTGCGCCTTCTGCCGAAAGAGGTCCGGGAGCGGTGCTTAGCTCTGCAGAGCACCGTACCTTCGTCTTTAGCCTCTCTTCTCGTCTACATCTTAGCAAAAAGCTTTTCCACTCTGTCTGGCAAGGAGAAACTTTGCCAGCACAGAAAACATCTCCCATCGTGTTCTAGAAGCTGCACGGAGGTCTGCCGAGTGTTTTGCAAGAAGAGAAAGAAAGTTGTCCAAAACAGCTTGCAATCGAATGTTCATGTGAATAGAAAAGGCAGGAGAGTGGTCAGGTACTGTTTTCTCTCAGTTGGCAAGCTGCGCACACAATCGCAGTGTTGTACAGCTTGTTTCATCACCTTTGCGAAGTTGCCGCTCTCTCCGGCTCCCGGAGACGAAGAAGCTGCTTCTTCGCGCAAAGACGATTCTGCCGCTCACAGTGCTCTGCGGTGTGCGCCTTCTGCCGAAAGACGTCCGGGAGCGGTGCTTAGCTCTGCAGAGCACCGTACCTTCGTCTTTAGCCTCTCTTCTCGTCTACATCTTAGCAAAAAGCTTTTCCACTCTGTCTGGCAAGGAGAAACTGTGCCAGCACAGAAAACATCTCCCATCGTGTTCTAGAGGCTGCACGGAGGTCTGCCGAGTGTTTTGCAAGAAGAGAAAGAAAGTTGTCCAAAACAGCTTGCAATCGAATGTTCATGTGAATAGAAAAGGCAGGAGAGTGGTCAGGTACTGTTTTCTCTCACTTGGCAAGCTGCGCACACAATCGCAGTGTTGTACAGCTTGTTTCATCACCTTTGCAAAGTTGCCGCTCTCTCCGGCTCCCGGAGACGAAGAAGCTGCTTCTTCGCGCAAAGACGATTCTGCCGCTCACTGTGCTCTGCGGTGTGCGCCTTCTGCCGAAAGAAGTCCGGGAGCGATGCTTAGCTCTGCAGAGTACCATACGTGCTTCTTTAGCCACGCTTCTCGTCTACATCTTAGCAAAAAGCTTTTCCACTCTGTCTGGCAAGGAGAAACTGTGCCAGCACAAAAAACATCTC
This sequence comes from Melozone crissalis, assembly GCF_028551555.1. Taxonomy (NCBI): domain Eukaryota; kingdom Metazoa; phylum Chordata; class Aves; order Passeriformes; family Passerellidae; genus Melozone; species Melozone crissalis. The sequence continues at coordinate 23,905 of NW_026535855.1, read as the reverse complement.
CCATCGTGTTCTAGAGGCTGCACGGAGGTCTGCCGAGTGTTTTGCAAGAAGAGAAAGAAAGTTGTCCAAAACAGCTTGCAATCGAATGTTCATGTGAATAGAAAAGGCAGGAGAGTGGTCAGGTACTGTTTTCTCTCACTTGGCAAGCTGCGCACACAATCGCAGTGTGGTACAGCTTATTCATCACCTTTGCGAAGTTGCCGCTCTCTCCGGCTCCCGGAGACGAAGAAGCTGCTTCTTCGCGCAAAGACGATTCTGCCGCTCACAGTGCTCTGCGGTGTGCGCCTTCTGCCGAAAGAGGCACGGGAGCTGTGCTTAGCTCTGCAGAGCACCGTACCTTCGTCTTTAGCCTCTCTTCTCGTCTACATCTTAGCAAAAAGCTTTTCCACTCTGTCTGGCAAGGAGAAACTGTGCCAGCACAGAAAACATCTCCCATCGTGTTCTAGAGGCTGCACGGAGGTCTGCCGAGTGTTTTGCAAGAAGAAAAAGAAAGTTGTCCAAAACAGCTTGCAATCGAATGTTCATGTGAATAGAAAAGGCAGGAGAGTGGTCAGGTACTGTTTTCTCTCAGTTGGCAAGCTGCGCACACAATCGCAGTGTTGTACAGCTTGTTTCATCACCTTTGCGAAGTTGCCGCTCTCTCCGGCTGCCGGAGACGAAGAAGCTGCTTCTTCGCGCAAAGACGATTCTGCCGCTCACAGTGCTCTGCGGTGTGCGCCTTCTGCCGAAAGACGTCCGGGAGCGGTGCTTAGCTCTGCAGAGCACCATACCTGCTTCTTTAGCCTCTCTTCTCGTCTACATCTTAGCAAAAAGCTTTTCCACTCTGTCTGGCAAGGAGAAACTGTGCCAGCACAGAAAACATCTCCCATCGTGTTCTAGAGGCTGCACGGAGGTCTGCCGAGTGTTTTGCAAGAAGAGAAAGAAAGTTGTCCAAAACAGCTTCCAATCGAATGTTCATGTGAATAGAAAAGGCAGGAGAGTGGTCTGGTACTGTTTTCTCTCAGTTGGCAAGCTGCGCACACAATCGCAGTGTTGTACAGCTTGTTTTATCACCTTTGCGAAGTTGCCGCTCTCTCCGGCTCCCGGAGACGAAGAAGCTGCTTCTTCGCGCAAAGACGATTGTGCCGCTCACAGTGCTCTGCGGTGTGCGCCTTCTGCCGAAGAGGTCCGGGAGCGGTGCTTAGCTCTGCAGAGCACCGTACCTTCGTCTTTAGCCTCTCTTCTCGTCTACATCTTAGCAAAAAGCTTTTCCACTCTGTCTGGCAAGGAGAAACTTTGCCAGCACAGAAAACATCTCCCATCGTGTTCTAGAGGCTGCACGGAGGTCTGCCGAGTGTTTTGCAAGAAGAGAAAGAAAGTTGTCCAAAACAGCTTGCAATCGAATGTTCATGTGAATAGAAAAGGCAGCAGAGTGGTCAGGTACTGTTTTCTCTCAGTTGGCAAGCTGCGCACACAATCGCAGTGTTGTACAGCTTGTTTCATCACCTTTGCGAAGTTACCGCTCTCTCCGGCTCCCGGAGACGAAGAAGCTGCTTCTTCGCGCAAAGACGATTCTGCCGCTCACAGTGCTCTGCGGTGTGCGCCTTCTGCCGAAAGAGGTCCGGGAGCTGTGCTTAGCTCTGCAGAGCACCGTACCTTCGTCTTTAGCCTCTCTTCTCGTCTACATCTTAGCAAAAAGCTTTTCCACTCTGTCTGGCAAGGAGAAACTGTGCCAGCACAAAAAACATCTCCCATCGTGTTCTAGAGGCTGCACGGAGGTCTGCCGAGTGTTTTGCAAGAAGAGAAAGAAAGTTGTCCAAAACAGCTTGCAATCGAATGTTCATGTGAATAGAAAAGGCAGGAGAGTGGTCAGGTACTGTTTTCTCTCAGTTGGCAAGCTGCGCACACAATCGCAGTGTTGTACAGATTGTTTCATCACCTTTGCGAAGTTGCCGCTCTCTCCGGCTCCCGGAGACGAAGAAGCTGCTTCTTCGCGCAAAGACGATTCTGCCGCTCACAGTGCTCTGCGGTGTGCGCCTTCTGCCGAAAGAAGTCCGGGAGCGATGCTTAGCTCTGCAGAGCACCGTACCTTCGTCTTTAGCCTCTCTTCTCGTCTACATCTTAGCAAAAAGCTTTTCCACTCTGTCTGGCAAGGAGAAACTGTGCCAGCACAAAAAACATCTCCCATCGTGTTCTAGAGGCTGCACGGAGGTCTGCCGAGTGTGTTGCAAGAAGAGAAAGAAAGTTGTCCAAAACAGCTTGCAATCGAATGTTCATGTGAATAGAAAAGGCAGGAGAGTGGTCAGGTACTGTTTTCTCTCAGTTGGCAAGCTGCGCACACAATCGCAGTGTTGTACAGATTGTTTCATCACCTTTGCGAAGTTGCCGCTCTCTCCGGCTCCCGGAGACGAAGAAGCTGCTTCTTCGCGCAAAGACGATTCTGCCGCTCACAGGTCTCTGCGGTGTGCGCCTTCTGCCGAAAGAAGTCCGGGAGCGATGCTTAGCTCTGCAGAGTACCATACGTGCTTCTTTAGCCTCGCTTCTCGTCTACATCTTAGCAAAAAGCTTTTCCACTCTGTCTGGCAAGGAGAAACTGTGCCAGCACAGAAAACACCTCCCATCGTCTTCTAGAGGCTGAACGGAGGTCTGCCGAGTGTTTTGCAAGAAGAGAAAGAAAGTTGTCCAAAACAGCTTGCAATCGAATGTTCATGTGAATAGAAAAGGCAGGAGAGTGGTCAGGTACTGTTTTCTCTCAGTTGGCAAGCTGCGCACACAATCGCAGTGTTGTACAGATTGTTTCATCACCTTTGCGAAGCTGCCGCTCTCTCCGGCTCCCGGAGACGAAGAAGCTGCTTCTTCGCGCAAAGACGATTCTGCCGCTCACAGGTCTCTGCGGTGTGCGCCTTCTGCCGAAAGAAGTCCGGGAGCGATGCTTAGCTCTGCAGAGTACCATACGTGCTTCTTCAGCCTCGCTTCTCGTCTACATCTTAGCAAAAAGCTTTTCCACTCTGTCTGGCAAGGAGAAACTGTGCCAGCACAGAAAACACCTCCCATCGTCTTCTAGAGGCTGAACGGAGGACTGCCGAGTGTTTTGCAAGAAGAGAAAGAAAGTTGTCCAAAACAGCTTGCAATCGAATGTTCAAGTGAATAGAAAAGGCAGGAGAGTGGTCAGGTACTGTTTTCTCTCAGTTGGCAAGCTGCGCACACAATCGCAGTGTTGTACAGCTTGTTTCATCACCTTTGCGAAGCTGCCGCTCTCTCCGGCTCCCGGAGACGAATAAGCTGCTTCTTCGCGCAAAGACGATTCTGCCGCTCACAGTGCTCTGCGGTGTGCGCCTTCTGCCGAAAGACGTCCGGGAGCGGTGCTTAGCTCTGCAGAGCACCGTACCTTCGTCTTTAGCCTCTCTTCTCGTCTACATCTTAGCAAAAAGCTTTTCCACTCTGTCTGGCAAGGAGAAACTGTGCCAGCACAAAAAACATCTCCCATCGTGTTCTAGAGGCTGCACGGAGGTCTCCCGAGTGTTTTGCAAGAAGAGAAAGAAAGTTGTCCAAAACAGCTTGCAATCGAATGTTCATGTGAATAGAAAAGGCAGGAGAGTGGTCAGGTACTGTTTTCTCTCAGTTGGCAAGCTGCGCACACAATCGCAGTGTTGTACAGCTTGTTTTATCACCTTTGCGAAGTTGCCGCTCTCTCCGGCTCCCGGAGACGAAGAAGCTGCTTCTTCGCGCAAAGACGATTCTGCCGCTCACAGTGCTCTGCGGTGTGCGCCTTCTGCCGAAGAGGTCCGGGAGCGGTGCTTAGCTCTGCAGAGCACCGTAGCTGCTTCTTTAGCCTCTCTTCTCGTCTACATCTTAGCAAAAAGCTTTTCCACTCTGTCTGGCAAGGAGAAACTTTGCCAGCACAGAAAACATCTCCCATCGTGTTCTAGAGGCTGCACGGAGGTCTGCCGAGTGTTTTGCAAGAAGAGAAAGAAAGTTTTCCAAAACAGCTTGCAATCGAATGTTCATGTGAATAGAAAAGGCAGGAGAGTGGTCAGGTACTGTTTTCTCTCAGTTGGCAAGCTGCGCACACAATCGCAGTGTTGTACAGCTTGTTTCATCACCTTTGCGAAGCTGCCGCTCTCTCCGGCTCCCAGAGACGAAGAAGCTGCTTCTTCGCGCAAAGACGATTCTGCCGCTCACAGTGCTCTGCGGTGTGCGCCTTCTGCCGAAAGACGTCCGGGAGCGGTGCTTAGCTCTGCAGAGTACCATACCTGCTTCTTTAGCCTCTCTTCTCGTCTACATCTTAGCAAAAAGCTTTTCCACTCTGTCTGGCAAGGAGAAACTGTGCCAGCACAGAAAACATCTCCCATCGTCTTCTAGAGGCTGCACGGAGGTCTGCCGAGTGTTTTGCAAGAAGAGAAAGAAAGTTGTCCAAAACAGCTTGCAATCGAATGTTCATGTGAATAGAAAAGGCAGGAGAGTGGTCAGGTACTGTTTTCTCTCACTTGGCAAGCTGCGCACACAATCGCAGTGTTGTACAGCTTGTTTCATCACCTTTGCAAAGTTGCCGCACTCTCCGGCTCCCGGAGACGAAGAAGCTGCTTCTTCGCGCAAAGACGATTCTGCCGCTCACAGTGCTCTGCGGTGTGCGCCTTCTGCCGAAAGAAGTCCGGGAGCGATGCTTAGCTCTGCAGAGTACCATACGTGCTTCTTTAGCCACGCTTCTCGTCTACATCTTAGCAAAAAGCTTTTCCACTCTGTCTGGCAAGGAGAAACTTTGCCAGCACAGAAAACATCTCCCATCTTGTTCTAGAAGCTGCACGGAGGTCTGCCGAGTGTTTTGCAAGAAGAGAAAGAAAGTTGTCCAAAACAGCTTGCAATCGAATGTTCATGTGAATAGAAAAGGCAGGAGAGTGGTCAGGTACTGTTTTCTCTCAGTTGGCAAGCTGCGCACACAATCGCAGTGTTGTACAGCTTGTTTCATCACCTTTGCGAAGTTGCCGCTCTCTCCGGCTCCCGGAGACGAAGAAGCTGCTTCTTCGCGCAAAGACGATTCTGCCGCTCACTGTGCTCTGCGGTGTGCGCCTTCTGCCGAAAGAAGTCCGGGAGCGATGCTTAGCTCTGCAGAGTACCATACGTGCTTCTTTAGCCACGCTTCTCGTCTACATCTTAGCAAAAAGCTTTTCCACTCTGTCTGGCAAGGAGAAACTGTGCCAGCACAAAAAACATCTCCCATCGTCTTCTAGAGGCTGCACGGAGGTCTGCCAAGTGTTTTGCAAGAAGAGAAAGAAAGTTGTCCAAAACAGCTTCCAATCGAATGTTCATGTGAATAGAAAGGCAGGAGAGTGGTCAGGTACTGTTTTCTCTCACTTGGCAAGCTGCGCACACAATCGCAGTGTTGTACAGCTTGTTTCATCACCTTTGCGAGGCTGCCGCTCTCTCCGGCTCCCGGAGACGAAGAAGCTGCTTCTTCGCGCAAAGACGATTCTGCCGCTCACAGTGCTCTGCAGTGTGTGTCTTCTGCCGAAAGAGGTCCGGGAGCGGTGCTTAGCTCTGCAGAGCACCGTACCTTCGTCTTTAGCCTCTCTTCTCGTCTACATCTTAGCAAAAAGCTTTTCCACTCTGTCTGGCAAGGAGAAACTTTGCCAGCACAGAAAACATCTCCCATCTTGTTCTAGAAGCTGCACGGAGGTCTGCCGAGTGTTTTGCAAGAAGAGAAAGAAAGTTGTCCAAAACAGCTTGCAATCGAATGTTCATGTGAATAGAAAAGGCAGGAGAGTGGTCAGGTACTGTTTTCTCTCAGTTGGCAAGCTGCGCACACAATCGCAGTGTTGTACAGCTTGTTTCATCACCTTTGCGAAGTTGCCGCTCTCTCCGGCTCCCGGAGACGAAGAAGCTGCTTCTTCGCGCAAAGACGATTCTGCCGCTCACAGTGCTCTGCGGTGTGCGCCTTCTGCCGAAAGAGGCACGGGAGCGGTGCTTAGCTCTGCAGAGCACCGTACCTTCGTCTTTAGCCTCTCTTCTCGTCTACATCTTAGCAAAAAGCTTTTCCACTCTGTCTGGCAAGGAGAAACTGTGCCAGCACAGAAAACATCTCCCATCGTGTTCTAGAGGCTGCACGGAGGTCTGCCGAGTGTTTTGCAAGAAGAGAAAGAAAGTTGTCCAAAACAGCTTGCAATCGAATGTTCATGTGAATAGAAAAGGCAGGAGAGTGGTCAGGTACTGTTTTCTCTCAGTTGGCAAGCTGCGCACACAATCGCAGTGTTGTACAGCTTGTTTCATCACCTTTTCGAAGCTGCCGCTCTCTCCGGCTCCCGGAGACGAAGAAGCTGCTTCTTCGCGCAAAGACGATTCTGCCGCTCACAGTGCTCTGCGGTGTGCGCCTTCTGCCGAAAGAGGTCCGGGAGCGGTGCTTAGCTCTGCAGAGCACCGTACCTTCGTCTTTAGCCTCTCTTCTCGTCTACATCTTAGCAAAAAGCTTTTCCACTCTGTCTGGCAAGGAGAAACTTTGCCAGCACAGAAAACATCTCCCATCGTGTTCTAGAAGCTGCACGGAGGTCTGCCGAGTGTTTTGCAAGAAGAGAAAGAAAGTTGTCCAAAACAGCTTGCAATCGAATGTTCATGTGAATAGAAAAGGCAGGAGAGTGGTCAGGTACTGTTTTCTCTCAGTTGGCAAGCTGCGCACACAATCGCAGTGTTGTACAGCTTGTTTCATCACCTTTGCGAAGTTGCCGCTCTCTCCGGCTCCCGGAGACGAAGAAGCTGCTTCTTCGCGCAAAGACGATTCTGCCGCTCACAGTGCTCTGCGGTGTGCGCCTTCTGCCGAAAGACGTCCGGGAGCTGTGCTTAGCTCTGCAGAGCACCGTACCTTCGTCTTTAGCCTCTCTTCTCGTCTACATCTTAGCAAAAAGCTTTTCCACTCTGTCTGGCAAGGAGAAACTGTGCCAGCACAGAAAACATCTCCCATCGTGTTCTAGAGGCTGCACGGAGGTCTGCCGAGTGTTTTGCAAGAAGAGAAAGAAAGTTGTCCAAAACAGCTTGCAATCGAATGTTCATGTGAATAGAAAAGGCAGGAGAGTGGTCAGGTACTGTTTTCTCTCAGTTGGCAAGCTGCGCACACAATCGCAGTGTTGTACAGCTTGTTTCATCACCTTTGCGAAGCTGCCGCTCTCTCCGGCTCCCGGAGACGAAGAAGCTGCTTCTTCGCGCAAAGACGATTCTGCCGCTCACAGTGCTCTGCGGTGTGCGCCTTCTGCCGAAAGAAGACCAGGAGCGATGCTTAGCTCTGCAGAGTACCATACGTGCTTCTTTAGCCTCTCTTCTCGTCTACATCTTAGCAAAAAGCTTTTCCACTCTGTCTGGCAAGGAGAAACTGTGCCAGCACAGAAAACATCTCCCATCGTGTTCTAGAGGCTGCACGGAGGTCTGCCGAGTGTTTTGCAAGAAGAAAAAGAAAGTTGTCCAAAACAGCTTGCAATCGAATGTTCATGTGAATAGAAAAGGCAGGAGAGTGGTCAGGTACTGTTTTCTCTCAGTTGGCAAGCTGCGCACACAATCGCAGTGTTGTACAGCTTGTTTCATCACCTTTGCAAAGTTGCCGCTCTCTCCGGCTCCCGGAGACGAAGAAGCTGCTTCTTCGCGCAAAGACGATTCTGCCGCTCACTGTGCTCTGCGGTGTGCGCCTTCTGCCGAAAGAAGTCCGGGAGCGATGCTTAGCTCTGCAGAGTACCATACGTGCTTCTTTAGCCACGCTTCTCGTCTACATCTTAGCAAAAAGCTTTTCCACTCTGTCTGGCAAGGAGAAACTGTGCCAGCACAAAAAACATCTCCCATCGTCTTCTAGAGGCTGCACGGAGGTCTCCCGAGTGTTTTGCAAGAAGAGAAAGAAAGTTGTCCAAAACAGCTTGCAATCGAATGTTCATGTGAATAGAAAAGGCAGGAGAGTGGTCAGGTACTGTTTTCTCTCACTTGGCAAGCTGCGCACACAATCGCAGTGTGGTACAGCTTATTCATCACCTTTGCGAAGTTGCCGCTCTCTCCGGCTCCCGGAGACGAAGAAGCTGCTTCTTCGCGCAAAGACGATTCTGCCGCTCACAGTGCTCTGCGGTGTGCGCCTTCTGCCGAAAGAGGCACGGGAGCGGTGCTTAGCTCTGCAGAGCACCGTACCTTCATCTTTAGCCTCGCTTCTCGTCTACATCTTAGCAAAAAGCTTTTCCACTCTGTCTGGCAAGGAGAAACTGTGCCAGCACAGAAAACATCTCCCATCGTCTTCTAGAGGCTGCACGGAGGACTGCCGAGTGTTTTGCAAGAAGAGAAAGAAAGTTGTCCAAAACAGCTTCCAATCGAATGTTCAAGTGAATAGAAAAGCCAGGAGAGTGGTCAGGTACTGTTTTCTCTCAGTTGGTAATCTGCGCACACAATCGCAGTGTTGTACAGCTTGTTTCATCACCTTTGCGAAGCTGCCGCTCTCTCCGGCTCCCGGAGACGAAGAAGCTGCTTCTTCGCGCAAAGACGATTCTGCCGCTCACAGTGCTCTGCGGTGTGCGCCTTCTGCCGAAAGACGTCCGGGAGCGGTGCTTAGCTCTGCAGAGCACCATACCTGCTTCTTTAGCCTCTCTTCTCGTCTACATCTTAGCAAAAAGCTTTTCCACTCTGTCTGGCAAGGAGAAACTGTGCCAGCACAGAAAACATCTCCCATCGTGTTCTAGAGGCTGCACGGAGGTCTGCCGAGTGTTTTGCAAGAAGAGAAGGAAAGTTGTCCAAAACAGCTTGCAATCGAATGTTCAAGTGAATAGAAAAGGCAGGAGAGTGGTCAGGTACTGTTTTCTCACACTTGGCAAGCTGCTCACACAATCGCAATGTTGTACAGCTTGTTTCATCACCTTTGCAAAGTTGCCGCTCTCCCCAGCTCCCGGAGACGAAGAAGCTGATTCTTCGCGCAAAGACGATTCTGCCGCTCACTGTGCTCTGCGGTGTGCGCCTTCTGCCGAAAGAAGTCCGGGAGCGATGCTTAGCTCTGCAGAGTACCATACGTGCTTCTTTAGCCACGCTTCTCGTCTACATCTTAGCAAAAAGCTTTTCCACTCTGTCTGGCAAGGAGAAACTGTGCCAGCACAGAAAACACCTCCCATCGTCTTCTAGAGGCTGAACGGAGGACTGCCGAGTGTTTTGCAAGAAGAGAAAGAAAGTTGTCCAAAACAGCTTGCAATCGAATGTTCAAGTGAATAGAAAAGGCAGGAGAGTGGTCAGGTACTGTTTTCTCTCACTTGGCAAGCTGCGCACACAATCGCAGTGTTGTACAGCTTGTTTCATCACCTTTGCGAAGCTGCCGCTCTCTCCGGCTCCCGGAGACGAAGAAGCTGCTTCTTCGCGCAAAGACGATTCTGCCGCTCACAGTGCTCTGCGGTGTGCGCCTTCTGCCGAAAGACGTCCGGGAGCGGTGCTTAGCTCTGCAGAGCACCATACCTGCTTCTTTAGCCTCTCTTCTCGTCTACATCTTAGCAAAAAGCTTTTCCACTCTGTCTGGCAAGGAGAAACTGTGCCAGCACAGAAAACATCTCCCATCGTGTTCTAGAGGCTGCACGGAGGTCTGCCGAGTGTTTTGCAAGAAGAGAAGGAAAGTTGTCCAAAACAGCTTGCAATCGAATGTTCAAGTGAATAGAAAAGGCAGGAGAGTGGTCAGGTACTGTTTTCTCACACTTGGCAAGCTGCTCACACAATCGCAATGTTGTACAGCTTGTTTCATCACCTTTGCAAAGTTGCCGCTCTCCCCAGCTCCCGGAGACGAAGAAGCTGCTTCTTCGCGCAAAGACGATTCTGCCGCTCACAGTGCTCTGCGGTGTGCGCCTTCTGCCGAAAGAAGTCCGGGAGCGATGCTTAGCTCTGCAGAGTACCATACGTGCTTCTTTAGCCACGCTTCTCGTCTACATCTTAGCAAAAAGCTTTTCCACTCTGTCTGGCAAGGACAAACTGTGCCAGCACAGAAAACACCTCCCATCGTCTTCTAGAGGCTGAACGGAGGACTGCCGAGTGTTTTGCAAGAAGAGAAAGAAAGTTGTCCAAAACAGCTTGCAATCGAATGTTCAAGTGAATAGAAAAGGCAGGAGAGTGGTCAGGTACTGTTTTCTCTCACTTGGCAAGCTGCGCACACAATCGCAGTGTTGTACAGCTTGTTTCATCACCTTTGCGAAGCTGCCGCTCTCTCCGGCTCCCGGAGACGAAGAAGCTGCTTCTTCGCGCAAAGACGATTCTGCCGCTCACAGTGCTCTGCGGTGTGCGCCTTCTGCCGAAAGACGTCCGGGAGCGGGGCTTAGCTCTGCAGAGCACCGTACCTTCGTCTTTAGCCTCTCTTCTCGTCTACATCTTAGCAAAAAGCTTTTCCACTCTGTCTGGCAAGGAGAAACTGTGCCAGCACAAAAAACATCTCCCATCGTGTTCTAGAAGCTGCACGGAGGTCTGCCGAGTGTTTTGCAAGAAGAGAAAGAAAGTTGTCCAAAACAGCTTGCAATCGAATGTTCATGTGAATAGAAAGGCAGGAGAGTGGTCAGGTACTGTTTTCTCTCAGTTGGCAAGCTGCGCACACAATCGCAGTGTTGTACAGCTTGTTTCATCACCTTTGCGAAGCTGCCGCTCTCTCCGGCTCCCGGAGACGAAGAAGCTGCTTCTTCGCGCAAAGACGATTCTGCCGCTCACAGTGCTCTGCAGTGTGTGTCTTCTGCCGAAAGAGGTCCGGGAGCGGTGCTTAGCTGTGCAGAGCACCGTACCTTCATCTTTAGCCTCTCTTCTCGTCTACATCTTAGCAAAAAGCTTTTCCACTCTGTCTGGCAAGGAGAAACTGTGCCAGCACAGAAAACATCTCCCATCGTGTTCTAGAGGCTGCACGGAGGTCTGCCGAGTGTTTTGCAAGAAGAGAAAGAAAGTTGTCCAAAACAGCTTGCAATCGAATGTTCATATGAATAGAAAAGGCAGGAGAGTGGTCAGGTACTGTTTTCTCTCAGTTGGCAAGCTGCGCACACAATCGCAGTGTTGTACGGCTTGTTTCATCACCTTTGCGAAGTTGCCGCTCTCTCCGGCTCCCGGAGACGAAGAAGCTGCTTCTTCGCGCAAAGACGATTCTGCCGCTCACAGTGCTCTGCGGTGTGCGCCTTCTGCTGAAAGAGGTCCGGGAGCGGTGCTTAGCTCTGCAGAGCACCGTACCTTCGTCTTTAGCCTCTCTTCTCGTCTACATCTTAGCAAAAAGCTTTTCCACTCTGTCTGGCAAGGAGAAACTGTGCCAGCACAGAAAACATCTCCCATCGTGTTCTAGAGGCTGCACCGAGGTCTGCCGAGTGTTTTGCAAGAAGAGAAAGAAAGTTGTCCAAAACAGCTTGCAATCGAATGTTCATGTGAATAGAAAAGGCAGGAGAGTGGTCAGGTACTGTTTTCTCTCACTTGGCAAGCTGCGCACACAATCGCAGTGTTGTACAGCTTGTTTCATCACCTTTGCGAAGTTGCCGCTCTCTCCGGCTCCCGGAGACGAAGAAGCTGCTTCTTCGCGCAAAGACGATTCTGCCGCTCACAGTGCTCTGCGGTGTGCGCCTTCTGCCGAAAGAGGCACGGGAACTGTGCTTAGCTCTGCAGAGCACCGTACCTTCGTCTTTAGCCTCTCTTCTCGTCTACATCTTAGCAAAAAGCTTTTCCAGTCTGTCTGGCAAGAAGAAACTGTGCCAGCACAGAAAACATCTCCCATCGTGTTCTAGAGGCTGCACGCAGGTCTGCCGAGTGTTTTGCAAGAAGAGAAAGAAAGTTGTCCAAAACAGCTTGCAATCGAATGTTCATGTGAATAGAAAAGGCAGGAGAGTGGTCAGGTACTGTTTTCTCTCAGTTGGCAAGCTGCGCACACAATCGCAGTGTTGTACAGCTTGTTTCATCACCTTTGCGAAGTTGCCGCTCTCTCCGGCTCCCGGAGACGAAGAAGCTGCTTCTTCGCGCAAAGACGATTCTGCCGCTCACAGTGCTCTTCGGTGTGCGCCTTCTGCCCAAAGAGGTCCGGGAGCGGTGCTTAGCTCTGCAGAGCACCATACCTGCTTCTTTAGCCTCTCTTCTCGTCTACATCTTAGCAAAAAGCTTTTCCACTCTGTCTGGCAAGGAGAAACTGTGCCAGCACAGAAAACATCTCCCATCGTCTTCTAGAGGCTGCACGGAGGTCTGCCGAGTGTTTTGCAAGAAGAGAAAGAAAGTTGTCCAAAACAGCTTCCAATCGAATGTTCATGTGAATAGAAAAGGCAGGAGAGTGGTCTGGTACTGTTTTCTCTCAGTTGGCAAGCTGCGCACACAATCGCAGTGTTGTACAGCTTGTTTTATCACCTTTGCGAAGTTGCCGCTCTCTCCGGCTCCCGGAGACGAAGAAGCTGCTTCTTCGCGCAAAGACGATTGTGCCGCTCACAGTGCTCTGCGGTGTGCGCCTTCTGCCGAAGAGGTCCGGGAGCGGTGCTTAGCTCTGCAGAGCACCGTACCTTCGTCTTTAGCCTCTCTTCTCGTCTACATCTTAGCAAAAAGCTTTTCCTCTCTGTCTGGCAAGGAGAAACTGTGCCAGCACAAAAAACATCTCCCATCGTGTTCTAGAGGCTGCACGGAGGTCTGCCGAGTGTTTTGCAAGAAGAGAAAGAAAGTTGTCCAAAACAGCTTGCAATCGAATGTTCATGTGAATAGAAAAGGCAGGAGAGTGGTCAGGTACTGTTTTCTCTCAGTTGGCAAGCTGCGCACACAATCGCAGCGTTGTACAGCTTGTTTCATCACCTTTGCAAAGTTGCCGCTCTCTCCGGCTCCCGGAGACGAAGAAGCTGCTTCTTCGCGCAAAGACGATTGTGCCGCTCACAGTGCTCTGCGGTGTGCGCCTTCTGCCGAAAGAAGTCCGGGAGCGATGCTTAGCTCTGCAGAGTACCATACCTGCTTCTTTAGCCTCGCTTCCCGTCTACATCTTAGCAAAAAGCTTTTCCACTCTGTCTGGCAAGGAGAAACTGTGCCAGCACAGAAAACACCTCCCATCGTCTTCTAGAGGCTGAACGGAGGACTGCCGAGTGTTTTGCAAGAAGAGAAAGAAAGTTGTCCAAAACAGCATCCAATCGAATGTTCAAGTGAATAGAAAAGGCAGGAGAGTGGTCAGGTACTGTTTTCTCTCAGTTGGCAAGCTGCGCACACAATCGCAGTGTTGTACAGCTTGTTTCATCACCTTTGCGAAGCTGCCGCTCTCTCCGGCTCCCGGAGACGAAGAAGCTGCTTCTTCGCGCAAAGACGATTCTGCCGCTCACAGTGCTCTGCGGTGTGCGCCTTCTGCCGAAAGAGGCCCGGGAGGTGTGCTTAGCTCTGCAGAGCACCGTACCTTCGTCTTTAGCCTCTCTTCTCGTCTACATCTTAGCAAAATCTTTTCCACTCTGTCTGGCAAGGAGAAACTGTGCCAGCACAAAAAACATCTCCCATCGTGTTCTAGAGGCTGCACGCAGGTCTGCCGAGTGTTTTGCAAGAAGAGAAAGAAAGTTGTCCAAAACAGCTTGCAATGGAATGTTCATGTGAATAGAAAAGGCAGGAGAGTGGTCAGGTACTATTTTCTCTCACTTGGCAAGCTGCGCACACAATCGCAGTGTTGTACAGCTTGTTTCATCACCTTTGCGAAGTGGCCGCTCTCTCCGGCTCCCGGAGACGAAGAAGCTGCTTCTTCGCGCAAAGACGATTCTGCCGCTCACAGTGCTCTGCAGTGTGTGTCTTCTGCCGAAAGAGGTCCGGGAGCGGTGCTTAGCTGTGCAGAGCACCGTACCTTCGTCTTTAGCCTCTCTTCTCGTCTACATCTTAGCAAAAAGCTTTTCCACTCTGTCTGGCAAGGAGAAACTGTGCCAGCACAGAAAACATCTCCCATCGTGTTCTAGAGGCTGCACGGAGGTCTGCCGAGTGTTTTGCAAGAAGAGAAAGAAAGTTGTCCAAAACAGCTTGCAATCGAATGTTCATATGAATAGAAAAGGCAGGAGAGTGGTCAGGTACTGTTTTCTCTCACTTGGCAAGCTGCGCACACAATCGCAGTGTTGTACGGCTTGTTTCATCACCTTTGCGAAGTTGCCGCTCTCTCCGGCTCCCGGAGACGAAGAAGCTGCTTCTTCGCGCAAAGACGATTCTGCCGCTCACAGTGCTCTGCGGTGTGCGCCTTCTGCTGAAAGAGGTCCGGGAGCGGTGCTTAGCTCTGCAGAGCACCGTACCTTCGTCTTTAGCCTCTCTTCTCGTCTACATCTTAGCAAAAAGCTTTTCCACTCTGTCTGGCAAGGAGAAACTGTGCCAGCACAGAAAACATCTCCCATCGTGTTCTAGAGGCTGCACGGAGGTCTGCCGAGTGTTTTGCAAGAAGAGAAAGAAAGTTGTCCAAAACAGCTTGCAATCGAATGTTCATGTGAATAGAAAAGGCAGGAGAGTGGTCAGGTACTGTTTTCTCTCAGTTGGCAAGCTGCGCACACAATCGCAGTGTTGTACAGCTTGTTTCATCACCTTTGCGAAGGTGCCGCTCTCTCCGGCTCCCGGGGACGAAGAAGCTGCTTCTTCGCGCAAAGACGATTCTGCCGCTCACAGTGCTCTGCGGTGTGCGCCTTCTGCCGAAAGAGGCACGGGAACTGTGCTTAGCTCTGCAGAGCACCGTACCTTCGTCTTTAGCCTCTCTTCTCGTCTACATCTTAGCAAAAAGCTTTTCCACTCTGTCTGGCAAGGAGAAACTGTGCCAGCACAGAAAACATCTCCCATCGTGTTCTAGAGGCTGCACGGAGGTCTGCCGAGTGTTTTGCAAGAAGAGAAAGAAAGTTGTCCAAAACAGCTTGCAATCGAATGTTCATGTGAATAGAAAAGGCAGGAGAGTGGTCAGGTACTGTTTTCTCTCAGTTGGCAAGCTGCGCACACAATCGCAGTGTTGTACAGCTTGTTTCATCACCTTTGCGAAGTTGCCGCTCTCTCCGGCTCCCGGAGACGAAGAAGCTGCTTCTTCGCGCAAAGACGATTCTGCCGCTCACAGTGCTCTTCGGTGTGCGCCTTCTGCCGAAAGAGGCCCGGGAGGTGTGCTTAGCTCTGCAGAGCACCGTACCTTCGTCTTTAGCCTCTCTTCTCGTCTACATCTTAGCAAAAAGCTTTTCCACTCTGTCTGGTAAGGAGAAACTGTGCCAGCACAAAAAACATCTCCCATCGTGTTCTAGAGGCTGCACGCAGGTCTGCCGAGTGTTTTGCAAGAAGAGAAAGAAAGTTGTCCAAAACAGCTTGCAATCGAATGTTCATGTGAATAGAAAAGGCAGGAGAGTGGTCAGGTACTGTTTTCTCTCAGTTGGCAAGCTGCGCACACAATCGCAGTGTTGTACAGCTTGTTTCATCACCTTTGCGAAGTTGCCGCTCTCTCCGGCTCCCGGAGACGAAGAAGCTGCTTCTTCGCGCAAAGACGATTCTGCCGCTCACTGTGCTCTGCGGTGTGCGCCTTCTGCCGAAAGAGGTCCGGGAGCGATGCTTAGCTCTGCAGAGTACCATACGTGCTTCTTTAGCCTCGCTTCTCGTCTACATCTTAGCAAAAAGCTTTTCCACTCTGTCTGGCAAGGACAAACTGTGCCAGCACAGAAAACATCTCCCATCGTGTTCTAGAGGCTGCACGGAGGTCTGCTGAGTGTTTTGCAAGAAGAGAAAGAAAGTTGTCCAAAACAGCTCGCAATCGAATGTTCATGTGAATAGAAAAGGCAGAAGAGTGGTCAGGTACTGTTTTCTCTCACTTGGCAAGCTGCGCACACAATCGCAGTGTTGTACAGCTTGTTTCATCACCTTTGCGAAGTTGCCGCTCTCTCCCGCTGCCGGAGACGAAGAAGCTGCTTCTTCGCGCAAAGACGATTCTGCCGCTCACAGTGCTCTGCGGTGTGCGCCTTCTGCCGAAACACGTCCGGGAGCTGTGCTTAGCTCTGCAGAGCACCATACCGGCTTCTTTAGCCTCTCTTCTCGTCTACATCTTAGCAAAAAGCTTTTCCACTCTGTCTGGCAAGGAGAAACTGTGCCAGCACAGAAAACATCTCCCATCGTGTTCTAGAGGCTGCACGGAGGTCTGCCAAGTGTTTTGCAAGAAGAGAAGGAAAGTTGTCCAAAACAGCTTGCAATCGAATGTTCATGTGAATAGAAAAGGCAGGAGAGTGGTCAGGTACTGCTTTCTCTCACATGGCAAGCTGCTCACACAATCGCAGTGTTGTACAGCTTGTTTCATCACCTTTGCGAAGTTGCCGCTCTCTCCGGCTCCCGGAGACGAAGAAGCTGCTTCTTCGCGCAAAGACGATTCTGCCGCTCACAGTGCTCTGCGGTGTGCGCCATCTGCTGAAAGACGCACGGGAGAGGTGCTTAGCTCTGCAGAGCACCGTACCTTCGTCTTTAGCCTCTCTTCTCGTCTACATCTTAGCAAAAAGCTTTTCCACTCTGTCTGGCAAGGAGAAACTGTACCAGCACAGAAAACATCTCCCATCGTGTTCTAGAGGCTGCACGGAGGTCTGCCGAGTGTTTTGCAAGAAGAGAAAGAAAGTTGTCCAAAACAGCTTGCAATCGAATGTTCAAGTGAATAGAAAAGGCAGGAGAGTGGTCAGGTACTGTTTTCTCTCAGTTGGCAAGCTGCGCACACAATCGCAGTGTTGTACAGCTTGTTTCATCACCTTTGCGAAGTTGCCGCTCTCTCCAGCTGCCGGAGACGAAGAAGCTGCTTCTTCGCGCAAAGACGATTCTGCCGCTCACTGTGCTCTGCGGTGTGCGCCTTGTGCCGAAAGAGGTCCGGGAGCGGTCCTTAGCTCTGCAGAGCACCGTACCTTCGTCTTTAGCCTCTCTTCTCGTCTACATCTTAGCAAAAAGCTTTTCCACTCTGTCTGGCAAGGAGAAACTGTGCCAGCACAGAAAACATCTCCCATCGTGTTCTAGAGGCTGCACCGAGGTCTGCCGAGTGTTTTGCAAGAAGAGAAAGAAAGTTGTCCAAAACAGCTTGCAATCGAATGTTCATGTGAGTAAAAAAGGCAGGAGAGTGGTCAGGTACTGTTTTCTCTCAGTTGGCAATCTGCGCACACAATCGCAGTGTTGTACAGCTTGTTTCATCACCTTTGCGAAGTTGCCGCTCTCTCCGGCTACCGGCGACGAAGAAGCTGCTTCTTCGCGCAAAGACGATTCTGCCGCTCACAGTGCTCTGCGGTGTGCGCCTTCTGCCGAAAAAGGCACGGGAGCGGTGCTTAGCTCTGCAGAGCACCGTACCTTCGTCTTTAGCCTCTCTTCTCGTCTACATCCTAGCAAAAAGCTTTTCCACTCTGTCTGGCAAGGAGAAACTTTGCCAGCACAGAAAACATCTCCCATGGTCTTCTAGAGGCTGCACGGAGGTCTGCCGAGTGTTTTGCAAGAAGAGAAAGAAAGTTGTCCAAAACAGCTTGCAATCGAATGTTCATGTGAATAAAAAAGGCAGGAGAATGGTCAGGTACTGTTTTCTCTCCGTTGGCAAGCTGCGCACACAATCGCAGTGTTGTACAGCTTGTTTCATCACCTTTGCGAAGTTGCCGCTCTCTCCGGCTCCCGGAGACGAAGAAGCTGCTTCTTCGCGCAAAGACGATTCTGCCGCTCACAGTGCTCTGCGGTGTGCGCCTTCTGCCGAAAGAAGTCCGGGAGCGATGCTTAGCTCTGCAGAGTACCATACGTGCTTCTTTAGCCACGCTTCTCGTCTACATCTTAGCAAAAAGCTTTTCCACTCTGTCTGGCAAGGAGAAACTGTGCCAGCACAAAAAACATCTCCCATCGTGTTCTAGAGGCTGCACGGAGGTCTGCCGAGTGTTTTGCAAGAAGAGAAAGAAAGTTGTCCAAAACAGCTTGCAATCGAATGTTCATGTGAATAGAAAGGCAGGAGAGTGGTCAGGTACTGTTTTCTCTCACTTGGCAAGCTGCGCACACAATCGCAGTGTTGTACAGCTTGTTTCATCACCTTTGCGAAGCTGCCGCTCTCTCCGGCTCCCGGAGACGAAGAAGCTGCTTCTTCGCGCAAAGACGATTCTGCCGCTCACAGTGCTCTGCAGTGTGTGTCTTCTGCCGAAAGAGGTCCGGGAGCGGTGCTTAGCTCTGCAGAGCACCGTACCTTCGTCTTTAGCCTCTCTTCTCGTCTACATCTTAGCAAAAAGCTTTTCCACTCTGTCTGGCAAGGAGAAACTGTGCCAGCACAAAAAACATCTCCCATCGTGTTCTAGAGGCTGCACGGAGGTCTGCCGAGTGTTTTGCAAGAAGAGAAAGAAAGTTGTCCAAAACAGCTTGCAATCGAATGTTCATGTGAATAGAAAAGGCAGGAGAGTGGTCAGGTACTGTTTTCTCTCACTTGGCAAGCTGCGCACACAATCGCAGTGTTGTACAGCTTGTTTCATCACCTTTGCGAAGTTGCCGCTCTCTCCGGCTCCCGGAGACGAAGAAGCTGCTTCTTCGCGCAAAGACGATTCTGCCGCTCACAGTGCTCTGCGGTGTGCGCCTTCTGCCGAAAGAGGCACGGGAGCTGTGCTTAGCTCTGCAGAGCACCGTACCTTCGTCTTTAGCCTCTCTTCTCGTCTACATCTTAGCAAAAAGCTTTTCCACTCTGTCTGGCAAGGAGAAACTTTGCCAGCACAGAAAACATCTCCCATCGTGTTCTAGAGGCTGCACGGAGGTCTGCCGAGTGTTTTGCAAGAAGAGAAAGAAAGTTTTCCAAAACAGCTTGCAATCGAATGTTCATGTGAATAGAAAAGGCAGGAGAGTGGTCAGGTACTGTTTTCTCTCAGTTGGCAATCTGCGCACACAATCGCAGTGTTGTACAGCTTGTTTCATCACCTTTGCGAAGTTGCCGCTCTCTCCGGCTCCCGGAGACGAAGAAGCTGCTTCTTCGCGCAAAGACGATTCTGCCGCTCACAGTGCTCTGCGGTGTGCGCCTTCTGCCGAAAGACGTCCGGGAGCGGTGCTTAGCTCTGCAGAGCACCATACCTGCTTCTTTAGCCTCTCTTCTCGTCTACATCTTAGCAAAAAGCTTTTCCACTCTGTCTGGCAAGGAGAAACTGTGCCAGCACAGAAAACATCTCCCATCGTGTTCTAGAAGCTGCACGGAGGTCTGCCGAGTGTTTTGCAAGAAGAGAAAGAAAGTTGTCCAAAACAGCTTCCAATCGAATGTTCATGTGAATAGAAAAGGCAGGAGAGTGGTCAGGTACTGTTTTCTCTCAGTTGGCAAGCTGCGCACACAATCGCAGTGTTGTACAGCTTGTTTCATCACCTTTGCGAAGTTGCCGCTCTCTCCGGCTCCCGGAGACGAAGAAGCTGCTTCTTCGCGCAAAGACGATTCTGCCGCTCACAGTGCTCTGCAGTGTGTGTCTTCTGCCGAAAGAGGTCCGGGAGCGGTGCTTAGCTCTGCAGAGCACCGTACCTTCATCTTTAGCCTCTCTTCTCGTCTACATCTTAGCAAAAAGCTTTTCCACTCTGTCTGGCAAGGAGAAACTGTGCCAGCACAGAAAACATCTCCCATCGTGTTCTAGAGGCTGCACGGAGGTCTGCCGAGTGTTTTGCAAGAAGAGAAAGAAAGTTGTCCAAAACAGCTTGCAATCGAATGTTCATGTGAATCGAAAAGGCAGGAGAGTGGTCAGGTACTGTTTTCTCTCACTTGGCAAGCTGCGCACACAATCGCAGTGTTGTACAGCTTGTTTCATCACCTTTGCGAAGTTGCCGCTCTCTCCGGCTCCCGGAGACGAAGAAGCTGCTTCTTCGCGCAAAGACGATTCTGCCGCTCACAGTGCTCTGCGGTGTGCGCCTTCTGCCGAAAGACGTCCGGGAGCGGTGCTTAGCTCTGCAGAGCACCGTACCTTCGTCTTTAGCCTCTCTTCTCGTCTACATCTTAGCAAAAAGCTTTTCCACTCTGTCTGGCAAGGAGAAACTGTGCCAGCACAGAAAACATCTCCCATCGTGTTCTAGAGGCTGCACGGAGGTCTGCCGAGTGTTTTGCAAGAAGAGAAAGAAAGTTGTCCAAAACAGCTTGCAATCGAATGTTCATGTGAATAGAAAAGGCAGGAGAGTGGTCAGGTACTGTTTTCTCTCAGTTGGCAAGCTGCGCACACAATCGCAGTGTTGTACAGCTTGTTTCATCACCTTTGCGAAGTTGCCGCTCTCTCCGGCTGCCGGAGACGAAGAAGCTGCTTCTTCGCGCAAAGACGATTCTGCCGCTCACAGTGATCTGCGGTGTGCGCCTTCTGCCGAAAGACGTCCGGGAGCGGTGCTTAGCTCTGCAGAGCACCATACCTGCTTCTTTAGCCTCTCTTCTCGTCTACATCTTAGCAAAAAGCTTTTCCACTCTGTCTGGCAAGGAGAAACTGTGCCAGCACAGAAAACATCTCCATCGTGTTCTAGAGGCTGCACGGAGGTCTGCCGAGTGTTTTGCAAGAAGAAAAAGAAAGTTGTCCAAAACAGCTTGCAATCGAATGTTCATGTGAATAGAAAAGGCAGGAGAGTGGTCAGGTACTGTTTTCTCTCAGTTGGCAAGCTGCTCACACAATCGCAGTGTTGTACAGCTTGTTTCATCACCTTTGCAAAGTTGCCGCTCTCTCCGGCTCCCGGAGACGAAGAAGCTGCTTCTTCGCGCAAAGACGATTCTGCCGCTCACTGTGCTCTGCGGTGTGCGCCTTCTGCCGAAAGAAGTCCGGGAGCGATGCTTAGCTCTGCAGAGTACCATACGTGCTTCTTTAGCCACGCTTCTCGTCTACATCTTAGCAAAAAGCTTTTCCACTCTGTCTGGCAAGGAGAAACTGTGCCAGCACAAAAAACATCTCCATCGTGTTCTAGAGGCTGCACGGAGGTCTGCCGAGTGTTTTGCAAGAAGAGAAAGAAAGTTGTCCAAAACAGCTTCCAATCGAATGTTCATGTGAATAGAAAGGCAGGAGAGTGGTCAGGTACTGTTTTCTCTCACTTGGCAAGCTGCGCACACAATCGCAGTGTTGTACAGCTTGTTTCATCACCTTTGCGAAGCTGCCGCTCTCTCCGGCTCCCGGAGACGAAGAAGCTGCTTCTTCGCGCAAAGACGATTCTGCCGCTCACAGTGCTCTGCGGTGTGCGCCTTCTGCCGAAAGAGGTCCGGGAGCGGTGCTTAGCTCTGCAGAGCACCGTACCTTCGTCTTTAGCCTCTCTTCTCGTCTACATCTTAGCAAAAAGCTTTTCACTCTGTCTGGCAAGGAGAAACTTTGCCAGCACAAAAAACATCTCCCATCGTGTTCTAGAAGCTGCACGGAGGTCTGCCGAGTGTTTTGCAAGAAGAGAAAGAAAGTTGTCCAAAACAGCTTGCAATCGAATGTTCATGTGAATAGAAAAGGCAGGAGAGTGGTCAGGTACTGTTTTCTCTCAGTTGGCAAGCTGCGCACACAATCGCAGTGTTGTACAGCTTGTTTCATCACCTTTGCGAAGTTGCCGCTCTCTCCGGCTCCCGGAGACGAAGAAGCTGCTTCTTCGCGCAAAGACGATTCTGCCGCTCACAGTGCTCTGCGGTGTGCGCCTTCTGCCGAAAGACGTCCGGTAGCTGTGCTTAGCTCTGCAGAGCACCGTACCTTCGTCTTTAGCCTCTCTTCTCGTCTACATCTTAGCAAAAAGCTTTTCCACTCTGTCTGGCAAGGAGAAACTGTGCCAGCACAAAAAACATCTCCCATCGTGTTCTAGAGGCTGCACGGAGGTCTGCCGAGTGTTTTGCAAGAAGAGAAAGAAAGTTGTCCAAAACAGCTTGCAATCGAATGTTCATGTGAATAGAAAAGGCAGGAGAGTGGTCAGGTACTGTTTTCTCTCAGTTGGCAAGCTGCGCACACAATCGCAGTGTTGTACAGCTTGTTTCATCACCTTTGCGAAGTTGCCGCTCTCTCCGGCTCCCGGAGACGAAGAAGCTGCTTCTTCGCGCAAAGACGATTCTGCCGCTCACAGTGCTCTGCGGTGTGCGCCTTCTGCCGAAAGAGGCACGGGAGCTGTGCTTAGCTCTGCAGAGCACCGTACCTTCGTCTTTAGCCTCTCTTCTCGTCTACATCTTAGCAAAAAGCTTTTCCACTCTGTCTGGCAAGGAGAAACTGTGCCAGCCCAGAAAACATCTCCATCGTGTTCTAGAGGCTGCACGGAGGTCTGCCGAGTATTTTGCAAGAAGAGAAAGAAAGTTGTCCAAAACAGCTTGCAATCGAATGTTCATGTGAATAGAAAAGGCAGGAGAGTGGTCAGGTACTGTTTTCTCTCAGTTGGCAAGCTGCGCACACAATCGCAGTGTTGTACAGCTTGTTTCATCACCTTTGCGAAGTTGCCGCTCTCTCCGGCTCCCGGAGACGAAGAAGCTGCTTCTTCGCGCAAAGACGATTCTGCCGCTCACAGTGCTCTGCGGTGTGCGCCTTCTGCCGAAAGACGTCCGGGAGCGGTGCTTAGCTCTGCAGAGCACCATACCTGCTTCTTTAGCCTCTCTTCTCGTCTACATCTTAGCAAAAAGCTTTTCCACTCTGTCTGGCAAGGAGAAACTGTGCCAGCACAGAAAACATCTCCCATCGTGTTCTAGAAGCTGCACGGAGGTCTGCCGAGTGTTTTGCAAGAAGAGAAAGAAAGTTGTCCAAAACAGCTTGCAATCGAATGTTCATGTGAATAGAAAAGGCAGGAGAGTGGTCTGGTACTGTTTTCTCTCAGTTGGCAAGCTGCGCACACAATCGCAGTGTTGTACAGCTTGTTTTATCACCTTTTCGAAGTTGCCGCTCTCTCCGGCTCCCGGAGACGAAGAAGCTGCTTCTTCGCGCAAAGACGATTCTGCCGCTCACAGTGCTCTGCGGTGTGCGCCTTCTGCCGAAGAGGTCCGGGAGCGGTGCTTAGCTCTGCAGAGCACCGTACCTTCGTCTTTAGCCTCTCTTGTGGTCTACATCTTAGCAAAAAGCTTTTCCACTCTGTCTGGCAAGGAGAAACTGTGGCAGCACAAAAAACATCTCCCATCGTCTTCTAGAGGCTGCACGGAGGTCTGCCGAGTGTTTTGCAAGAAGAGAAAGAAAGTTGTCCAAAACAGCTTGCAATCGAATGTTCATGTGAATAGAAAAGGCAGGAGAGTGGTCTGGTACTGTTTTCTCTCACTTGGCAAGCTGCGCACACAATCGCAGTGTGGTACAGATTGTTTCATCACCTTTGCGAAGTTGCCGCTCTCTCCGGCTCCCGGAGACGAAGAAGCTGCTTCTTCGTGCAAAGACGATTCTGCCGCTCACAGTGCTCTGCGGTGTGCGCCTTCTGCCGAAAGAAGTCCGGGAGCGGTGCTTAGCTCTGCAGAGCACCGTACCTTCGTCTTTAGCCTCTCTTCTCGTCTACATCTTAGCAAAAAGCTTTTCCACTCTGTCTGGCAAAGAGAAACTTTGCCAGCACAGAAAACATCTCCCATCGTGTTCTAGAGGCTGCACGGAGGTCTGCCGAGTGTTTTGCAAGAAGAGAAAGAAAGTTGTCCAAAACAGCTTGCAATCGAATGTTCATGTGAATAGAAAAGGCAGGAGAGTGGTCTGGTACTGTTTTCTCTCAGTTGGCAAGCTGCGCACACAATCGCAGTGTTGTACAGCTTGTTTCATCACCTTTGCGAAGTTGCCGCTCTCTCCGGCTCCCGGAGACGAAGAAGCTGCTTCTTCGCGCAAAGACGATTCTGCCGCTCACAGTGCTCTGCGGTGTGCGCCTTCTGCCGAAAGAGGTCCGGGAGCTGTGCTTAGCTCTGCAGAGCACCGTACCTTCGTCTTTAGCCTCTCTTCTCGTCTACATCTTAGCAAAAAGCTTTTCCACTCTGTCTGGCAAGGAGAAACTGTGCCAGCACAAAAAACATCTCCCATCGTGTTCTAGAGGCTGCACGGAGGTCTGCCGAGTGTTTTGCAAGAAGAGAAAGAAAGTTGTCCAAAACAGCTTGCAATCGAATGTTCATGTGAATAGAAAA